>NC_079190.1:438334120-438517144 GCF_029499605.1 Hyla sarda
AAGATGTGGGAGAGAAAAAAATACCAAAACACCAGACAATCCCTTTTAATATGATTCAGTGGGATGCTTCACAGCAGCCTTATGGGCTGTAGGAATGAATAAACTCTTGTTACTTTGTGACAATTGCGCAGAGAAATAGAAGGGGAAATGTTAGCAGTTTATCGCTTATCTGCCTCCAGCTGATAGAATAGAGGTGTTATTTTTCATAGTAATCCTTCCTGTGATATGTGAACTCTATAGAACACATTATATCATCTAACTAGACATAGTGGTTAGGACAATTTTTTTGGTAGTATTATCAATAAAAGCTCTTAAATGTTAACCATAAAAAACAATATTTTATTATCTGGCAATGCGTTCCCTTTAATAAATTGCAGTGTTGTTTAATTTATTTGGCGAGAAAACGTTTACCTACTTTTTGACCTGCAGGATTTTGTTTGTTACATCTTCATTACACAATTAGCTTGGTGTTGATATTTAGTCCAGTGAAGGTAAAAGTGATTAAAACTGTGAATATTTAGTTTAGGAAAGGGACGACTGTGAGGAGACCTAATGATTGTAATACAATATAATAATGTATAACATAGAGAGGTCTTTACATGTAGAGGAAATCTGTTTCTTCTCCAGCACAGAGAACTATCTCCCATAGGAAATTGTAATGGTGAACTCCTGAAGTTTCAGGAGGCACTTGGATACAGTTCTTAAAGTGTACCTGTCACTGGCAAAAACCTTTTTATATAATGTAGACAATAACATATGTATATTTTTAATATGCATTGGTTAAAAAAAATTGCATATTTTTGGGTGAAAAAAAATGCTGTTTTGTCCCTGCAGCTATTGCCTGTGTGTGGGTTTGTGCAGACTCCTGGCTTGTCAATTAGCCTTCTATGTGAGCCGGGGGTGTGTCACAGAGCCCTGCTTGTCCTCGGTGCACAGAGCCCTGCTTGTCCTCGGTGCACAGAGCCCTGCTTGTCCTCGGTGCAAGTCGTAAGGAAGGGAGACCCCTTGTAGGCTGCATTTTGTATACGTTTTTAGTACAAATTGTTAATTTAACTAAATAATGATTTGGGAGCAGCTTTAAATTCTAATGATATAACCTGTTATATAGGCTGGAGTCAGGAAAGTATTTTTCACCTAAGATAAAGAACAAAATGCTCCATGAGGAGTTTGCCTTCTTTTTGTTGACTAAAAGTCTGATGCATACTGCTTTACTGAAAACTTTTATTTTGTTTATATTATTAATTGCTAAAGTGGCAAATGCAAGTCCTACCAAAGGTGAAAGGGATTGTCCATGTGAACGAACCTTTTTCAGGTTGCAGGATCCCTTGCCTTTTGAGGTTCTTCTTCTGGGTCCCGCTGTGACCAGCTACTATTGCACATTGTAAGTGCCCTTTTTTGCTTGCAACAACACAGCAGGGAAAGTGAATCATTACACAGCACATTTCTATGAAGGTTTGGCAGTCGTCCAGACCCAAGTGTGCGTTTAACGTGGCTGTCAGCCCTAATAGGTATGAGGAGTGGGAATGATCAGGGTTCCCCTCTGTTCCCTTTATATCCTTATAATAAAATGCATTTTATATGCCAGAAAGACCATTTTATATTGGTTGGCATACATTTTTCAATATGTATGAAAGGGATTTTCAGGAAGGCAGTGCGATAGAGGAGCAGATATAAATTCATATATAGAATTATATATGGAAAAAAAATAAATATATATATATATATATATAGTGTGTGAGAGAGGTGTGTGTGTGTGTGTGTGTGTGTGTGTGTATATATATATATAATATATATAATTTAGTATATATAAGTGCAGTTATTTAAAGGAGTAGTCCGGCGCGCACTTTTCTTATTTTATCTGGTCCGGGCTGCAAAAAAAGAAAAGAAAACAAACTTTCTCTTACCTGCCAACGCGCCCCCGGAGCTCCGGTACAGGTGTTCGGTCGCAGGGCTGTTTGCTTCTTACTTCCTGTTAGCCCGGCACGTGACACGGAGCTTCAGCCTATCACCGGCCAAGGCGGGACATCGCTGCGGCCAGTGAAAGGCTGAAGCCCCGTGTGACATGCCGGGCTAACAGGAAGTAAGAAGCAAACAGCCCGGCGACCGAACACCTGTACCGGAGCTCCGGGGGCGTGTTGGCAGGTAAGAGAAAGTTTCTTTTCTATTTATTTTTTTATTTTAGTAACTTTCCAGAGAAGCATATGTTTGCTATGGGGATTTTCTTCTACTCTGGACAGTTCTTAAAATGGACAGAGATGTCAGCAGAGAGCACTGTGTTCATGATGTCAGCAGAGAGCTCTGTGTTCCAAAAAGAAAAGCATTTCCTCTGTAGTATTCAGCAGATAATAAGTACTAGAAGGATTAAGATTATTTAATAGAAGTAATTTACAAATCTGTTAAACTTTCTGGCACCAGTTGATTTAAAAAAAAGAAAAAGTAGTTTTCCACCGGAGTACCCCTTTAATGATGAAGGACGTAAATGGACGTCCTGGTGAGCTGGTACTTAACGCACCAGGACGTACATTTACGTCCTATGCATAACCGTGAGCATCGGAGCGATGCTTGTGTCATGCGCGGCAAGTCCCGGCTGCTGATAGCAGCCAGGGACCCACCGGTAATGGCGGACATCCGCGATCGCGCGGATGTCCGCCATTAACCCCTCAGATGCCGTGATCAATACAGATCACGGCATCTGCAGCATTGCGGACACTAAAATGGATGATCGGATCACCCGCAGTGCTGCCACGGCGATCCGATCTTCTAGCATGGCAGACGGAGGTCCTCTCACCTGCCCCCGCTGCCTACCACGGGTCTTCTGCTCTGGTCTGCGATCGAGCAGACCAGAGCAGGAGATGACTGATAATACTGATCAGTGCTATGTCCTATGCATAGCACTGAACAGTATTAGCAATCAAATGTTTGCTATGAATAGTCCCCTATGGGGACTATTAAAGTGTAAAAATAAAAGTAAAAAAAAAAAGGGAAACAAATTGAAACAAACCCTCTCCTAATAAAAATGTTAATTGTCCCCTTTTCCCTATTTCACCCCCAAAAAGTGTAAAAATAAATAAATAAATAATAATTTATATACATATTTGGTATCGCCTCGTGCATAAAGATCCCAACTGTTAAAATAAAATGTTAATGATACCGTATGGTGAACGGCGTGTACGTAAAAAAAAAGTCCAAAGTAGCTGCTTTTTTTATAACATTTTATTCCAAAAAAAAATTAATAAAAAAATGTATTAAGTTTTATATAAGCAAATATGGTATCAATAAAAAGTACAGATCACGGCGCAAAAAATGAGCCCCCATACTGCCGCTTATACGGAAAAATGAAAAAGTTATAGGTCTTCAAAATAGGGGGATTTTAAACGTACTAATTTGGTTAAACAGTTTGCGATTATTTTTTTTTAAGCGCAACAGTAATAGAAAAGTATATTATCATGGGCATCATTTTTATCATATTGACCCAAAGAATAAAGAACAAATGTAATTTTTACCGTAAATTGTACGGCGTGAAAACAAAACCTTCCAAAATTTGCAAAATTGCGGCTTTCTTTTTAATTCCCCCACACAAATAGTATTTTTTGGGAGTCGCCATACATTTTATTTAAATTTTGTTGCACAATGGTTTGTTTTTTTTTACCGTAGATTTTTGGGTAAAATGACTTATGTCATTACAAAGTAAAATTGGTGGTGCAAAAAATAAGCCATAATATGGAATTTTATGTGGAAAATTAAAAGGGTTATGGTTTTTAAAATGGAAGCAGGAAAAAAAAATGCATAAACTGAAAAACGCTGAATCCTTAAGGGTTTAAACAGTTATACAGGCTGTACATTCACTACTTTACATTGTAGCAGAGTGTCAGTTCTTCAGTATTATATCTACAAAATTGTGACAGGTAGAATGCGAGATACTTTGTGCGTATGTGCAGACAGATTTATATATATATATATATATATATATATATATATATATATAATATATACGTATATACTCGAGTATAAGCCCCCCCGGCTTATACTCGATTGAACTCTCCGCCTGTCAATCACTTTCAGTGGTCTTCAAACTGCAGTCCTCCATATGTTGCAAAACTACAACTCCCAGCATGCCCGGACAGCCTTCTTCATCATTCAGACCCCCACCTTTAGTTTTCTACTCTCCTCCCCTCGGTGGGAAGAAAGGGTGAGCTGGTCGGGCCATCTATGCTTCAAGGACCATCCGGTGGGGAGGGTTAGTCGTTCCGGGCTGTCCATCTTCACCAGGAGGCCCTCTTCTCCTCTCCAGGCCGGCCCCAAACTAGTGATGTTGCCTTGACGACGACGCACAGGGACGTCCCTGCGCATTAACGTCTAGGCAACGTTACTGGCTCAGAGCGTAGAAGAGGGCCTCCCGGTGAAGATGGACAGCCCGGAACGACTAATCTTCCCCACCGGATGGTCCTTGCAGCATAGATGGCCCGGACCAGCTCACCCTTTCTTCCCACCGATGGGAGGAGAGTAGAAAACTAAAGGTGGGGGTCTGAATGATGACGAAGGCTGTCCGGGCATCCTGCAGCATAGATGGCCCGGAGCAGCTCACCCTTCCTTCCCACCGAGGGGAGGTGAGTAGAAAACTAAAGGGGGGGCTGGATGATGACGAAGGCCCGGCAGTGGTCTTCAACCTGCGCACCTCCAGATGTTTCAAATCTACAACTCCCAGCATGCCCGGACAGCCGATGGCTGTCTGGGCATGCTGAGAGTTATAGTTTTGCAACATCTGGAGGTCCGCATGTTGAAGACCACTGATGACGGGGGGGGATGATGTATTTCCCACCCTAGGCTTATAGTCGAGTCAATATCTTTTCCTGGGTTTTTGTGGTGAAATTAGGGGCCTCTGCTTATATTTGTGTCGTCTTATACTCGAGTATATACGTGGTGTGTGTGTGTGTATATAATATATTAAAAAAATGTATAGAAATATAAAAATCGTTTTTTTTTATCATGTCAATTTTTATTTTATTTATTATTAAATGTATATATATATATATATATATATATTTATTTGCTGGTGTTTGTGTGTAGCAGGTGGCAGAGCAGTGCGATCTGACTGAACAGATACTCTCTCCGCTGCTGTTGCAGCCAATCAAGCTGAGTACAGTCGGGATTACCTTGAGTAACCCTTGAGAGATTAGTAGCTTGCATGTGAGATGGTCAACCCTTCTGTAGGCAGCTTAAGTGGCAGGATGACACAATTTCCTGGAATAAACATGCTGCCGGGTCAGGCAACTTTTGTCCAGCGTACAGTGATGTCTCTGCTGTTGCGCCCCCCTCCTGAATGTCATCCCACTGAGATTCATCCCAGGCCAAATATCAACCTGCGACAAAGGTGACCGGGGAAGATTGTGCAGGAACAGATGAATGTGCAGGTGCGTGCAGATCGCAACAGGATTTCAGAATAGGACATTGCTGATTCCGGCTTGTAAGGATAAGACATGCGTGTTTATGTGACCACAGGCCGATCGCTTACACTCAGCAGCTGTCTGAATTGCGTCTGTGGAAGCAGGTGTCATCGGAATGAAGAAGGTCAAGGGCGTAATCCGCTTTAATGCGTTTCATACCCTGATGTATGAGTTAATGTCTAGATCAGCAGGCCAGACAGGGGGTCACCTGATGTTATCAGAATGATTGTGGTATTATGGGTTATCTTGTGTACAGATCTGATGAGGGACATTTATATTAGAAGCATTGACTGTACGAAGATTGACCTTAGGATGTAGACTAGATCTGATGGGTCCGCAGCATCTCACATAGTTTATTTTTTTGCTAGATTTTGTTAACAGGTTTTTCAGGTTGATCGGGGGCAGTAATGTATGGTTTGGGCTTGTGGCCCTGATTTAATAAGTATTGGATTTTTATTAGCCTGGAATGTTGTTTCAGACTTGCTTGATCTCACTTCATTTAAATGGAGCACAGGTAAAGGGGAAAAAAGAGAAAGTTCTGTCAACCTTTTCTTGGGAATAGGTTAGATTGGTCTAAAACAGTGTTTCCTAACCAGTGTGCCTCCAGCTGTTACAAAACTGTTGTGAAACAGCTGGAGGCACACTGGTCTAAAATTATGAAGCTATGTCCCTCTTTCAGGCTTCATTTTGATGTGAAAGTGTGTTTTTTTTTTTGTTTTTTTTTATTAAATAAAATCTGGTGCCGGCAACTGTGGCGCACAAGAAAAACCAGCTAGGAACACGAAAGTAAATTGGTGTCTTGTCTATTGTCCTCATAAATGCCCCATGGTTAGATGCAGTGTGTGTTTTAGAAAGCTGACCTAACCCATTGGCAGAAACTCTGTTCCTGTATGGATATGTTCACACAACCGGTGCCACGGCGGCAGGCCTTTTTTTCTGCAATGTGTTATGCAGTGATCCCTCAACTTACAATGGCCTCAACCTACAATAGTTTCAACGTGCAATGTTTTTTTCTGGACCATTGTAACTTGAAACCCATACTCCACATACAATGCTACGGACAGTCCAGATCTGTGTCACAACTGGAGGAACTGACCAATCAGAATGGGCATTTTACTGGTAAATCACCTCTATTACTGAAGTGCATGCACTGACTGACTGTCTGGTAGCGCTCCCTACAGTACAGGGAAGAACTACAAGTTCTTTACTACTCTTTACCTGTGCCAGGGTTAATTGCGCCTTTGGACACCAAGTAAGGGCGGCTCCATTTGGGACACTGTGTGTACTGTATAGAGGCTCCTGTCCTCTACATTAACCATTGTTTCCCAACCAGGGTGCCTCCAGCTGTTGCAAAACTACAACTCCCAGCATGCCCGGACAGCCGTTGGCTGTCCGGGCATGCTTGGAGTTGTAGTTTTGCAACAACTGGAGGCACCCTGATTGGGAAACACTGACATAGACAGTGATTTACAGCTCCCAGCAGATCTTACTTACATTTAAAAGTAAGGACTTGCTTTATCTATATTAGTTATCTACTTATTTATCTTTAATCCTCACTTTTTCCTATTTTTTGGATGACATTTTTGGTGGCTTCAGAACCAATTACCAGGTTTCCATAGAGTTATGGTTTCAACATACAATGGTTTCAACATACAATGGTCATTCTGGAACCAATTAATATTAATATTGTAAGGCTGGGTTCACACTACGTTTTCTCCCATACGGGAGCACATACGGCAGGGGGAAGCTGAAACCTCGCGCTCCCATATGCCTTTCTATGCGCTCCCGTATGTCATTCATTTCAATGAGCCGGCCGGAGTGAAACGTTCGGTCCGGTCGGCTCATTTTTGCGCTGTATGCGCTTTTACAACCGGTCCTAAAACAGTGATTGACCACAGTTTTAGGTCCGGGGAAAAAGCGCATACAGCACAAAAATTAGCCGACCGAACGTTTCACTCCGGCCGGCTCATTGAAATGAATGACATACGGGAGCGCATAGAAATGCATGCGGGAGCGCGAGGTTTCAGCTCCCCCCTGCTGTACGCGCTCCCGTATGGGAGAAAACGTAGTGTGAACCCAGCCTAACTTGAGGGACCACTGTAATTTGATATGCCACACATTCACATGCAAAATAGTCCCGTTCTGTAGGCCTAATCTGTGTGTGGGGTCAACATCAAGAAGCGAGACGTTCATTCGTCTGTGTGGACTATATAGAGGGAGATTCATCAGAACCCGTGGAGAGGAAAAGTTGCCCAGTTGCCCATAGCAACCAATCAGATTGCTACTTTCATTTTTAACAAGGCCTCTGGGAACATAAAAGAAGCAAACTGGTTGCTATGGGCAACTGGGCGACTTTTCTTCACCACCGTTTTTGATAAATCTCTCCCTATATGTAAGTGACCGCTCTTCTGGTCGGCGCTGACTTGTAGCACCCCACACGTTTTAAAGGGGATCACATTTCACTTGCACAGTATGAATGTTTTGTTGGAGAAACTGTAAATAGTCGGGAGTGATATGCTTGGATAAGTAGCTCATTTAGTAGGTAGGTGCGGATCAGTCCAGCTTCTGTAGATGTTGATATGTCTGGGTGTGAGTTTTGGAGGTTATCTGGCCATTGCACTTGCACTCTTTCAAAGTTGTCCCTATGATCATTTTATGATAAATTGTGACTGTGCCTTAATGTTTAGAACTAGCTTATTGCTGCCATCTGCTGGCAGGTTGGGAATCCTATCTTTAAAGGGGTACTCCAGTGGAAAACATTTTTATTTTAAATCAACTGGTGCCAGAATGTTAAACACATTTGTAAATTAGAACAAACGAAGAGCACGTACGTGCACTCACCGCTGAGCAGAGTCCGGTGACGGGAAGCCGGGTCACGGCATAGGCGTTGGTGTATGGCGCTCGGAGGCTACGCCGGCAGTTTCGGTGGCTACGCCGCCATAGGCGCTGGTGTATGGCGCTCGGAGGCTACGCCAGCAGTTTCGGAGGCTACGCCGGCATAGGCGCTGGTGTATACGCTTGGAGGCTACGCCGGCATAGGCGCTGGTGTATACGCTCGGAGGCTACGCCGGCAGTCTCGCACGTGAGTGCGTGCTTCTTCCGGCCTCTAGAGGCCGGAAGAAGCACGCACTCACGTGCGAAACTGCGGGCGAAGCCTCCAAACGCCATACACCAGCGCCTATGCCGTGACCCGGCATTCCGTCACCGGACTTCCAGACCCGATTGTCTCTGCTTAGTGGCGAGTGCACATACGTTCTCTTTGTTTGTTCTACATTTGATGCTTCATGCTTTTGTATGTGCACCCCGCAGGAGACCCTTAAACAAGTCACCGAGGATCATTTTGCAAGTTATAGCAGGTGATGATAATGCTTCCTGAGTGCTCTCCCCATTTTCTTCCTTTGTATTGTAGATTTGAAAATTACTTCTATTAACAATTCTTAATCCTTCCAGTACTTATCAGCTGCTGTATACTACAGAGGAAATTATTTTCTTTTTGGATTTCTTTTTTGTCACGACCACAATGCTCGACCTTTGTCCATGTCAGGAACTGTCCAGAGCAGGAGAAAATCCCCATAGCAAACATATCCTGAAAATAATTTCCTCTGTAGTATACAGCTGCTAACAAGTACTGGAAGGATTAAGAATTTTTTTTTATAGAAGTAACTTACAAATCTGTTTAACTTTCTGGCGCCAGTTGATTAAAAAAAATAAAAATAAAATGTTTTCCAGCGGAGTAAGTGTTGTTTCTTGCATCCTTCTTTTTAAGACAGGGCTTCTTAATCTGTGATGCCCCCTAGTTGTTGGTGAAGTGCAGCTGGAAACGCAGTTTAGACAGAAGTGATCATACAATGCACAGGCCCTTTAATACTGTGGATGTTTGAATATTGGCTCATTTTAGTGATTTGATTTGGGGTATGAGTACCCAGACCCTGTCCAATCCAAACTTTTGACATGTCACTGTGACAGGTCAAAAGTTTTTTTTTTTTTTTTTTTTTTTGTAGTTTAAGACCGTGGCAATTCACCGCTAAATAGAAAAGACATTTATTTTAAATTGATTTATTTTAAAGGGGTACTCCGGTGGTCGTGTTTTTCTGTTTTTGACTTACCCTATTTGTTATGTTTCATTTCTATTCTTGTTGTTTAAGCTACTATATTTCCGTTCTTTGTTGTCTTTTTATCCCCCACTTTGTTTTCCTATCTTTGCTTATTTCCTGTTTCTTGCTGTGCTGAAAACTACAAATCCCAGCATGCCACATGCCTTGTTGGTGTGGGGCGGCTCCTTTTTTTTTTTACCCTACTATTTTCCCGGGTCGGCCCCCTTATACACAGCACACTAATATAATCAGCCTTGGTTGGGATACACTGGCATACACACACAAAAGGGACTACAACTCCCAGCATGTGTCATTCAGGAGTCTTCAGTCTGTGGTATAACACCAGCATGCTGCCTCTGTAGTCTCCTGGGGGTTGTAGTTCATCACACCTCAACAGGGCATACACCAGTGTTTCCCAACCAGGGTGCCTCCAGGTGTTGCAAAACTACTACTACCAGCATGCCTGGACAGCCAAACGCTGTCCGAGCATGCTGGGAGGTGTAGTTTTGGTATAGCTGAAGACACCCTGGTTGGGAAATAATGCAATTTGTTTGTAATATACTGAATTGGCTAGGCCAGTGTTTCCCAATCTGTGTGCCTCCAGCTGTTGCAAAACTACAACTCCCAGCATGCCCTGACAGACTTTGGGCATGCTGGTAGTTGTAGTTTTACAACAGCTGGAGGCACACTGGTTGGGAAACACTGGTGTAACATGATGTGTATGCTGAATAGGCTAGAACAGTGTTTCCCAACCAATGTGCCTCCAGCTGTTGCAAAACTACAACTACCAGCATGCCCAAAGTCTGTCAGGGCATGCTGGGAGTTGTAGTTTTGCAACAGCTGGAGGCACACTTGTTTGGAAACACTAGCATACACACACATAACAGGGACTGCAACTCCCAACATGTGTCATTCAGGAGTCCCCCCTCCCCCTTCACATATAGAGATCATTCCCAGTATGAGATTTCTTCCCCTGCAGTCCATACATCCCCAACCTGTGCACCTTCTCATCCTCCCCTTCACATAACACTTATCTTCTCTGTGTTCCTTCTCCTGTGCAGACCTGCGTCTTAAGAAGACAGAGCAGGGGGATGGGAGGGAAAGGGAGGAGCTGTGTACTCAGGCTTCTCATGCAGACCTCCGGGAGGGGGGAGATGAGGGGGCGTGGCTTATTTCTCTTATGTAGACAGAGAAAAAAAAAAGCCCTGATATGTTGTCCACAGCAGACTCAGAACATGGCCGACACTGTGGACGACAGTAAAAGAAAACAATCTGAACTACAGAACTTCCTGCCCAACAAACAGGTAAGAAAAACACACATGCTGCCAAAACATATAACATATAACACATGTATATTGCAAAAAAAACGAAACTTACAAAGATGATGCGACATAGTCAGAAAAAATTACCACCGGAGTACCCCTTTAAGCAAACCCAAAACAACTAGTTGCTTTATCAACCGCCTTACATACAAAAAAGTAATAAACTCCTCTCACCACTAGTGGTAAAGTTATCGAATTATCACTCAAGCAAACAAATAAATAAATGGCTTTAAATGTCTTTGTGTGGATGATGCCTTTTATTTTTATGCTCTTTTTTCACATCATAAACAGCCACAATGTAGTAAATGTGGCCTCTAAGGCTTCCATAGTTTTATTACTTTTACTGTGCTCTCATGCTGGTTCATGGATAAACTGAATATTCAATCAAGAGAAACAATCCAGCGTGGGTAAGTAGAAAATCCACACATTATTAACTCACGGTAAAATGGTACAAGCAACCAGCAGATCAGACGCGTTTCAGGCGCATGCGCCCTTCGTCAGTGACGAAGGGCGCATGCGCCTGAAACACGTCTGATCTGCTGGTTGCTTGTACCGTTTTACCGTGAGTTAATAAAGTGTGGATTTTCTACTTACCCACGCTGGATTGTTTCTCTTGATTGGATTTGTGTGCACCAGGCTGGGTGCGGATCCGTGCTGAGGGTGTATCGGTGGAACGAGCTGGACTTCATTCAATTGCACTTGTCATAAGCTGAATATTACGTGTGACATTTTCCCTCTTGCCTCATAGCAACAAATTGCACGCCCTTCCCAAGAAGAAAAGGAAACTGAAAAAATAGAAGAGGAGAAATCTGAAAGGAATGAGAAAAAAGAGGAGGAGCGAAGAGAGGAAGAGGAGAAGGAAGAAAAGGAGGAGTATAAGTGAGTAGTCCCATTTAAAAACAAACATGACAGTCTTCGATTTGTGCGCATCACATGCGGCATCATTGTCGGTAGTTGAATCCCCCACTTTGGTCAAATTTATAGTTGTTCATTTTCTATTGAGCCTGTAAAGTTAATACTGTTGCTTTAACCCCTTAAGGACCGGACCATTTTTTCATTTCTGCACTTCAGTTTTTTCTTCTCACCTTCTAAAAATCATAACACTTTCAATTTTGCACCTACAGACCCATATGAGGGCTTGTTTTTTGCACCACCAATTGTACTTTGTAATGACATAATTTCACCACAAAATCTACGGCGAAACCAGAAAAAAAAATTTGTGGGGCAAAATTTAAAAAAGAAAACAAACGCTATTTTATAACTTTTGGGGGCTTCCGATTATACGCAGTGCACTTTTCTGTAAAAATTACACCTTATACAAAGATACCTAATTTATATAGTTTTTTTATTTTATTACCTAAAAAAACTACATGCACCAAAATTTCTTTGTTTAAAATTTCATTTTCTGACCCCTATACTTTTTTTTTTTTTCTGTATAAGGGGCGGTATGAGGGCTAATTTCTTTGCACTGTGATCTGAAGTTTTTATTGGTACCATTTTTGTTTTCATGGGACTTTTTGATCGCTTTTAGTTTTTATACATTCTTTTTTTTTTATGTCATACAAAGTGACCAAAAATATGCAATTTTGGATTTTTGGCATTTCTTTTTTTATCTGTACTCCATTCACAGTGTGGTTTAATTAAATGAGAACTACGGGATTGAAAATTTTATCCCCTATCCTAAGGATAGGGGATACGTTTCAGATCGCAGGGGGTCCAACCGCTGGGGCCTCCCACGATCTCCCATACGGGGCCGCGGCTCTCTGCATAGAGAGCGCGTGTCGACCACCGCACGAGGCGGCGGCTGACACGCGCCCTCCATTTACTGCTATTGGAGAGCCGAAGCGCTCGCCTTCGGCAATTTCCGGCTCTCCCATAGCAGTGTATGGAGGGGGCGTGTCGGCCGCTGCTTCGTGCGGTAGTCAACACGCCCTCTCTAACCAGAGAGCCGGGGCCCCAGCGGTCGGACCCCCCGCGATCTGAAATGTATCCCCTATACTTAGGATAGGGGATAAAATTTTCAATCCCGTAGTTCTCCTTTAAGGATATATTTCATAGTTCGGACATTTGCCCACGCAGCGATACCACATATGTTTTCTTTTATTATGTTTACATGTTTTTATATGGAATTTGGAAAAAAAAAGGGGGGGGGTGTGATTCAAACTTTTAATATGGAAGGGGTTAATGGGTGTTTTATTTATTTTTTTTAAACGTTCAGGTTTTTTTTCTTTACACTTTATTAGTCCCTTAGGGGACTTTTAGGAGGAATCATCAGATTCCTCATACAGATCATTGTAGTTCCATAGAATTACACTGATCTGTGTGCTCTACGCTCAATTGATAAAGCCTGGTCAAGCCCGGCTTTCATACTCAAAGCTGGGGCCAACACAGGAAGAGAGGTAAGCCCTCCGGCTAACGCAAAAGTGATTCGCTCCCCCGCGATCGCGTTGCGGCGGGGGTGATCCACCCCACTGGACCACCAGGGACTGGTTAAATTTCCCTTTTTAGATGCCGCTGTCAGTTTTGACAGCATAGATCTAAAGGGTTAATAGCTGGCCGTGGTGGTTGCCGCATTTCGGCTATTAACGACAGCCTTCAGCTGCAAGAATCAGTTTGGGGCCGGCCGGTATGGAGCGGGCTCGAGTCAGGAGCCCTTGCCATACACTGGTTGCCGTCTCAGGACTTAATTTTTGAACATGAAGGCTCTGTACCAGTGGAAACATTTTTATAGGTAATTGTACTCAGGCTTGTGTTGAATAGAGAAAAAACATATACTTACCTTCCTCGTTTTCCCCACCATTCTGAGTGAGTCTGATCCTGATGCACATCACTTTTGTGCTCTACACATGAAATTGCCCACGCAGCCAGTCAGTAACATCACTGGGGGCAATTCCACGTGCTGACCCTGAAAGTGCTGCATTGGGTGAGCAGGGGAGGGTAAGTATGTGTTTTTTTTTGTTTAATTAACAGTAGACTGAGAACAAATTAAATCCCCTGGGTACATTGGAACCTGACCAATTTCTTTTTTCTGTTGTTTTGATGGCAAGAACTTGAACATGTAAAGTAAGGCATGTATTTGTGGGTCTGACTGCAATGTTTTAGTTCTGTTGTTTCACTTATACCTTTAGGGAAAATGCCAAAGAAAAAATGGAAACTCCAGCAGAAGATAATGAAGAAAGGGAACAATCAACTCCGAAGGGACGTAAAACTGCAAATAGCCAGGGCCGAAGAAAGGGAAGGATAACTAGATCGATGGCCAATGAAGCTGCTGCCGCCGCAGCCGCCTCCACGCCGAGTTCGGCTCCTGCTGCTACTCCTCCTGCTCCACCTGCACCTGTGCCTAGTCCTCCAGGGGAAACACCGCCACCTCCAGCACCTGCACAAGAGCCAGGTGAGTACCAGTATAACAATATACAGCTGTTAAGTGCCGTTCTGCTCACAATTTCAAGATATCAAGCCACATTACATCTAGTGGGCCAGACTGTCATATGGCTAGATCTGTCCCGCAGCCTGTGCAATCTTGTTGAAAACTGCTTAGCCTGAATGGTTGGGTTTGATTACTTTCCTCTTTTTTTAGGGTTATTTCAATACTTTCAGGTGTATTGTTGCTTCATTTCTATGCTCGTCGCAGTGAGTTTTTGGATAGCTGAATCCATGATCACTTCTTATTTTGCACTCACTTAAAATCATTTTCTTTTTTCTTTTTCTCACTTTCTAATCATTGTATTAGTGCCTTGTATCAGCGGACCTTAAGTTGTAAATCAAACAGTGCTGTTTTTTCAAAACCTTGCTTAGTGATGGATCAAGATCTGTGCTATACAATCATGTCCCTATGAGCCTATAAGGGGAGCGTTTTGTGGCATTTTTTGCTTTTATTTAATTTGTTTTTACCCCCAACCAAATCCAGGAGTGGATTCAGAAAGAATGGATTAGAAACATAAAGGAAAGACTTATGCTTCTCCTTTCTTAAGAATCCACGATTGACTGCGTCAAAAACTGCTGTAGCATTTTACTAAAAATTGTCAAACCACCCTGATGGCATGTTCACATGGACAAAAACCATGAGGCTTTTAATGCCGATTGTTTCTGTGTCTAATTATCAAAAACAATTTTCTGTGTGGTCCTGCTTTGAAGCATGAACTGTTGTGCACCAGCCGGTTTGTGCCCATGTGCGTATACCGTAACAATAGATTTTAGGAACTGTAATAAGTTTTATTTTTATTTTTTTCTCTTCCTTTATTCACACTGGTTAAGAATTCTTATACTTTGTGACCTGCACCAGAAATTATTTTGGTGCTGCTTCCAAAGAGCTTATTCCTACCTGCAGCGCACAGAAATCCGTCACTTTTCAAAGTCCAAGTCCTCATTATTACATAGTGGTTTTGTTGTATTTTAAAGTTACGTGAAAACGCATTAATGTAGCCTGTTTATTATTATTTCAACATAATTCTTTTCACAGGGGGAATTTGTATAGTAACTTGAACTCCTAGGTTTGTTATATATTCATATACCTCAGAAATGTTAGTCCATAGTTATGATAATTGCCATCTGGCTGATTTTCCTACCATTATTTGGTTTTCAGATGTGAAATTTAAATCAGAATTTGGTGTGGATTTTAAGCCATTATTGAGTTTAATCATAAAAAGCCACACAAAGTATTAGGCTGTGTTCACACTATTTAATTTCCAAACAGAATGCAGTTTTGAAATCTCCCTCATATTTCCTGTGCAGCATTGCAGTCAATGGGATCAGGCAACAAAGTGCACATTCCAGTATGGAATAATGATCCGTAAGAATGATCTTGTTTGTTCTTTCACCGGAATGCATTGCCGTCATTGGGGATGGCAATGTAAATACGGTCCTAGCAGTGACTAATTCAGTCGACGCCATCTGCCTTCGGAATTTCCATAGTGTAAACCTTGCCTAATGGTTTTTTTTTCCCCCAGCATCTGAAACTTTTGGCACGGTTTTAAAACCGTGCACAGAAAATTAATCTGTGTACCATTTAAATCAGGGGGAGGCAGTTTTCAGGTGGAAAAGACACCGATTTGGATGTGGCATGGATAATGCTTCCAAATCGGTGCTGAATCTTGCAGTGTGACTTGAACCAGCAAATACTGCACAATTTCTAGAGCAGGGAAATGAGACTCTTTTTAAGAGTTGAGATAAAAAAGGCTTTCCTGAGCCGCTGCCTAGCAGGTAACTGTTCTATTTTGGAAAGTTTTATTTTGTCTCCCTGCTCTTATAGGATAACCACTATACATACAGGGTATGCTCCCTTGTCATGGCTACGTGCTGAGACATGAAAAGATCATTCCATTAACATTCCATCTTCACTGGCCACTGATATACAGTGGTCCCTCAACATACGATGGTAATCCGTTCCAAACGGACCATCATTTGTTGAAACCATGTTGAGGGATCCGTGCAATGTAAAGTATAGGACAGTGGTCTACAACCTGCGGACCTCCAGATGTTGCAAAACTACAACACCCAGCATGCCCGGACAGCCGTTGGCTTTCCGGGCATGCTGGGTGTTGTAGTTTTGCAACATCTGGAGGTCTGCAGGTTATAGACCACTGTTAGAGGAAGTTGTACTCACCTGTCCCCGCCGCTCCGGACAGTCACCGCTAGTCACCGCCTCCCGGGATGTCGCCTTCCATCGCTGTTGCCGCATCCCTGAGGTGTCCCCCATGCTCCGGCAAGGCCTCTGCTTCCCCGGCATCCTTGATCTCCGTCGCCGCCATCACGTCGCTACGCACGCCGCTACTATTGGATGAGGGGGCGGCGTGCGCAGCGACGTGATGACGATGATGGAGAGCGCCGACGATGCAGAGGATCCTGAAGAGGACGCGCCGGAGCCCCGAGGACAGGTGAGTGACCATCACCAGAGTTCACAGCGCACCCTAAACTGCTATCCGACGGTGGCTGAAGCAGTCTGCGCTGCCGGATAGCAGTTTATGCGATGGCCCCAACATAAAAAAGCAACGTATGTTGATGCTGCCTTCAACATGCGATGGCCTCTCAGAGGCCATCGCATGTTGAAATTATCGTATGTCGGGGCCATCGTAGATCGAGCGGTCACTGTATTAAAGGGGTAATCCACTGGCCAGCATTCGGAACATTTAGTTCTGGATGCTGTGTGCGTGCTGTGGGGGGTCTGCCATGCCCCTTGTGATGTCATGCCACGCCCCCTGAATGCAAGTCTGGGAGGGGCGTGAACAACCAAGCCCCCCCCCCCCCCACACACATCGTTTGGAACTAAATGGTCCGAATGCTGGCCGGTGGATTACCCCTTTTAATACACAGTCCTGAAAAGACATCCAAAAACCTTCAGAGCAGATTGGTATCATGCACGTTTCCTATCTAGTACCACAACAAAGTATCTTCTTGTCTTGTCCTCGGAGCCCCTATAAATGAACAATACGCAGATGCACAGATTTAAACACTGTTACCAGTTTTTATCCAAAAAGAAATTGAGTTTTATTATACTCACAAAAGCTGGAATCTTAAAGGCAGAAAGCAATTGTGAAATGAGGCACACCAGACAGCTCTGCCCAGGTTCTCTGCTGGAATAACTATTTATAGTGCGTGATCTGCAAATGCGCTCTTCTTAACATATATAGTTGTGGTGGTTACTTGCACGCTGCCGTTACTCCGCGTCTAGAACGGCCGTCAGTCTCTCGGATGATGGGTTTGACATACGGTTTACAATGTAAAGTCAATGCATACGGTTTTCTATACAGTTCCATACAGTTTTTAACTTGAAACCGTATACGGGAACTGTGTAGCTAAAACTAGGTGTGCATGCAGCCTCAAGTTCAAGGGTTTGGGGTATCACGTTCTATAGAACTGGTCAGCACGAGCAAAGATCATAGCAAAGCGTAGAGGACATGTAGGGTAATAGACAGAGATGGAGGGTGGTAGAGCTCTGTGGGTGACAAGGACTTGTATTGTGAACTGAATAGGTGACCAGTGTAGTGACCGGCACAGGGGGAAGACATCAGTGTAATAACTGGAGAGAGAGAGGAGTTAGGCTGCTGCATTTAGGATGGATTGTGGAGGGAAGAATTTAGATATCCGGCCTATTTACACTACAAAAGAAGCAGCAACTGCCAAGAGAAGTCGGCACTTAGGCTGGGTTCACATCACGATTTGAGTGTCCGCTGCACAGATACGATTTCGGAAGCTCAAATCGCCTGAAATCGTATCTGTGCAGGGACAGGTACTGACAGATACAGAGCCATTAACTATTATGGGGCTGCGGACCAGATTGTAGTCGGCTAGTGACTACCATCTGGTTCTTTGCTCAGCAGGTCAGATTTTTGACACAGACTGAAAATCTGGTAAACCACGATCGGGTCCGCAGCCTCATAATAGTTAATGGCTTGGTATCTGTCAGTACCTGTCCCTGCACAGATACGATTTCAGGCGATTTGAGCTTCTGAAATCGTATCTGTGCAGCGGACACTCAAGTCGTGATGTGAACCCAGCCTAAGAAGGCTCGGCAATGCTTTTCTGAGCGGATTCCACTGAAAGAATAAACATGGACTTTTGGCGAGATCAGGAATTTGAATTGGAGGTTCCGTAGTGTGCATAGTGCAGGCAACATTGGGAGGCTGCTGCATTGTAATATCGAAGCAGAATTTCTCCAACCTCTGGGACCCTTACATTTTTCCATCCTCTGGGACCCCAAATGTCTAACAGTGCAATAGAAACTTTATATTTACTCGTACATGAAAAATGAAGGTTTGTACTGCACTGTTACCCATTTGATTTGCACTGCACTGTTAACCATTATGAGCCCAGATATTCCTAGGACGGTATTTCCCAACCAGGGTGCCTCCAGGTGTTGCAAAACTACAATTCCCAGCATGCCTGGACAGCCTTTGGCTGTCCGGGCATGCTGAGAGTTGTAGGTTTGCAACATCTGGAGGCACCCTGGTTGGGAAACACCTTCCTAGGAGGTTGTTCGGAGAGGATTCATACTATGGTCCTTGCTGTGGTCTAAGGAATAAGCTGCTACCATTTATAAGACTGCACCTACACAACACTTTACATTACACAACACTCCTTGGCAAGTGCTGTAATTGTGCACCGACTGAGCTGCCAGCGATTTGCTCTTTATATTTCTCACTCTTTCTGTCGAAACACTCTAGTCCTAATTCTTGACCATGGGGGCTCCTAGAGGATTGTTCTCCATGGGGTTAGACAGTTGTCCCCTATCTGAACCCTTTTTATGATTCAACTGCAGAGGAATCAGCTGTTTTACTAAACTCTAGTTACAAAAAGCGAACAGGACTGCAGGGTAAAGGCTAGTATTAAGGCAATAGTATTAATCTCTGTTACGCTGACAGGTACGCTTTATGTCTGCAAAACAATATATATAATAAAGGAATATTTTGGTGATATTTTTTATTTTTTTTTCAATTCAACTGGTGGCAGAAAGTTATACAGACTTGTGAATTACCTCAATTTAAAAACTCAATCCTTCCAGTACCCCAAGTGCAAACCTCTTCTGCTCTGAACAGTTCATAATACAGACTGAGGCGGCAGCAGAGAACATACTGCATGATTTAAAAGAGCTGCACGCCTTTCTCTGGAGCATACAGCAGCTAATAAGTACTACCGTTTAATTTTTTTATTTTAAGTAAATTTAAGTATAATCTTTATAACTTTAACACCAGTTGATTCGACATTTTTTTTCTTTTCTCCAGAATACCCCATTTAAGACTAGGCTTACACAGAGACTTCATGTAGCAACTCTGCAGTCCACTTGTTGCATCAGTAGTTTAACCCCTTAACGACGCAGGTCGTAAATGTACGTCCTGGTGAGGTGGTACTTAACGCACAAAGGACGTACATTTACGTCCTATACATAACCGCGAGCATCGGAGTGATGCTTGGGTCATGCGTGGCAGGTCCCGGCTGCTGATAGCAGCCAGGGACCCGCCGGTAATGGCTGACACCCGCAATCGCGTGGATGTCCGCCATTAACCCTTCAGATGTCGTGATCAATACAGATCACGGGATCTGCAGCGTTGCGGTCACTAAAATTGATGATCCGATCGCCCGCAGCGCTGCCACGGTGATCCGATCACCCAGAACGGCAGACGGAGGTCCCCTTACCTGCCTTCGCTGCCTTCCACGGGTCTTCTGCTCTGGTCTGAGATCGAGCAGACCAGAGCAGAAGATGACTGATAACACTGATCAGTGCTATGTCCTATGCATAACACTGAACAGTATTAGCAATTGAATGATTGCTATAAATAGTCTCCTATGGGGACTATTAAAGTGTAAAAATAAGTTAAAAAAAAGTGAAAAACCCCTCCCCTAATAAAAACCTTAAATGGTCCCTTTTTCCCTATTTCACCCCTAAAAAGTGTAAAAAATAAAATAAATATCCGAACAATTAAAATATAATGTTCATGATTCCGTACGGTGAACGACGTTAACGTTAAAAAAAAAAAGTCCAAAATTGCTGCTTTTTTATAACATTCCCAAAAATGTTTATAAAATATGTATTAAAAGTTTTATATAAGCAAATATGGTATCAATAAAAAGTACAGATCATGGCACAAAAAATGAGCCCTGGTACCACCGCTTATGCGTAAAAACGAAAAAGTTATAAGGTCTTCAAAGGATAGGGGATAAGATGTTAGATCGCCGCGGTCCCGCTGCTGGGGACCCCGGGGATCGCCGCTGGGGACCCCGGGGATCGCCGCTGTGGCACCCCGCCATCATTACTGCACAGAGCGAGTTCGCTCTGTGCGTAATGACGGGCGATACAGGGGCCGGAGCAGCGTGACATCATGGCTCCGCTCCTCATGACATCACGGGCCGTCCCCTTAATGCAAGTCTATGTCAGGGGGCGTGATGACCGCCACGCCCCCTTCCCATAGACTTTTATTGACGGGGCGGGCCGTGACATCACGAGGGGCGGAGCCGTGATGTAACGATGCTTCGGCCCCTTTATTGCCTGTCATTACATGCAGAGCGAACTCGCTCTGTGCAGTAATGATGGCGGGGTGCCACAGTGGCGATCCCCGGGGTCCCCAGCAGCGGGACAGCGGCGATCTAACATCTTATCCCCTATCCTTTGGATAGGGGATAAGATCTCTAGGGGTGGAGTACCCCTTTAAGACCTAGTGCAGACCAGATTTATAGCAATCCTCCGGATCACTGCTTTCCTTTACCTACCTAAATATGGAATCTGGTTACCATGGACATCTGTTCTAGAACTTAGACATTAGTCCACTGCCTACTGCTTTTTATTTATTTTCTAGTAAAAGGGAGTATATTTGTTGCAGTAAAAGTACATAGATATGCAGCGTTTATCATTATAAAAATGCGTATTTGTACAAGTCACATGTGCTGGGGTCTTGTGCTTTGTGCGGCACTCTTCCATTTTTCTTGTCCAATCATTCCTTTGCTTTGTATTATAATTCCTTGTGTAAGAACAGCCTACATTAATGAGCTATGAATCCATTTTTTGCCTCATTCTTTGTATTGGTTTTTGCTCAGGACAATTGCTTTTTCTTGTTTTGTATTCATTCTGACCAATAATGTTTCTAGCAGCACAATATTTTGCCACATACTACATCACTTGTTCTTGTTGTTTTTCCCATTTGCAAGCCTAGAATATATTTCAGAACCATGTTTTGTTTGTTTTCGTTTAGTATTTTAGTGCAGACTGTTCTTTCCATAGAATACGCTTGGTGTTGGCTATAGATTGAATAGTTGTATCTGTTGGTCCGGATTTATTTTTAACTTTCTCATTTAGAGGGATTTTCCAGGAAAAACTATTGCTAGCCCAGACACAGGATGTTGCCACGGAGTACGGAGCCAAATGCTTCCAGCTCTGTTCTCGGTGTACAGCAGGTGCTGGTTTTGGCCCCCTGCCGGTTAACTAGTCTCTTCTGGAAAACTCCTTTTTAAGGTGGTATTTTAAAAGATAATGGTTTTATTTTGATGAATATTAAATTATAAATTTTACTAGAGCTGGGCGGTATGACCAAATATGTGTATCACGGTATTTTTGTTACTTATGGCGGTTCCGCGGTATATAACGGTATTTCTTTCAGCCCCACCCCAAATCATGTGACCCGCAAGCGCTCTTCTGCTCCTCCCCCCCCCAAAAAAAAAAAATCATGTTACCCACTAGCGCTGTTCTCCTCCCCCCACCAGATCATGTTACCCGCCAGCGCTGTTCTACTCCCCCCCCCAAATCATGTTACCCGCCGGCGCTGTTCTGCTTCCCCCCCCCCCCCCCCCCGAATTAATTATCAGCCCAGCGGGGTACTACTCACGTGTCACCAGCAAGCATTGCCCTCCTCCTCTTTGTTGGGAGCCGCTGGCGCTGGAACTCACTGTACGCCAGTGGTCTCCAACCTGCGGACCTCCAGTTGTTGCAAAACTACAACTCCCAGCATGCCCGGACAGCCAACGGCTGTCCGGGCATGCTGGGAGTTGTAGTTTTGCAACAGCTGGAGGTCCGCAGGTTTGAGACCACAGCTGTACCCCTATACCCGGGCTGCAAAAGATAGAGAAAATAAACTTTAACTTACCTACGTCGGCCTTACGCTGGGGACTGGAACGTCGGACAGCAGTCAGCTTATCACCGGCCGGAGCTATGTCCCGCCCCGGCCAGTGATAGGCTGAGCCCACTGTCATGTAAGGAGCCGGCGGGTCACATATGATTACTTCCCCGATGTGGGGACAGCGCTGCGCTGGGCTGGTAATTCATTCATTCGCGAGGGGGAGGGGCCAAACCGGTATTGCGGTATGGGGAAAAATTCATATCGTGCAGCCCAAAAATTTCGGTATTCGGTATGAACCGGTATACCGCCCAGCCCTAAATTTTACATACATTTTTGTAGTGTTTCAGATAGTGGTGGTTTTTGTTGTTGTTGTTGCTTTAGCTGCCATCCATGGTAAAGTGTAAATCCCTTTAGTGGATGAGGTATTAACTAGTTCTTGCTTGGTTTTTCTTTTGCATCTGTATTCATTCTGCGGTCTTCCAATTCTGCATGGCTGTGTTGTGGTTCATCCTCTCAGTTCATCAGTCATTGTGAAGCCGATGTATAGAGTAGTTAGTACATTGCCCGCCAGCTTGTCACAAGTCCTCTTGTCATAATCGGGAGTGACTGCCTCCTCCGTTACAAGCTTCTCTTCCCCTCGAATGGCTTTTACGAAGGAAGCCTGCACGTAAATGGATCACTATGTGTGGGCTTTGTAGGATTGGTGCTCGTAATGCAAATCCAGGTCTTTCTTTTTGATGGGATTTGCTGTATTGTGCTTTCAGCTTCTGCAGAGACCGTGGAGACCTCCCGTTGGACTGAAGAAGAAATGGAAATTGCTAAAAAAGGTAACGCTTTCAAGTTTGGCTTCTGTGGGTCTCTCCAGAGAGATGTAGACGCTGCTGATCTAGTAGAGTATTTTTTTTTGTGTGTGTGCTGTATTGATGTAGTTGTGGCATTTGTTTGCTCTTAGATATTATTGCAAGCTATGTGTTGCTATATGTGGCTATGTGGCCCTTCAGTATTCCCAGACAAAATTTCTGTACACCGTGGGAGAGTAACATGCACATGATTCGGGGCTCAGTTCCCCCTATGTTCTTTCTACATTGGACAAAGATTGGCAAAAATCATGCCACATGGTCACACATAGCACTGCAGTTGTGCTGTGCATCTCATTGGGGCCCTGTACTCTGCTGCTTTCTATCCTTTTACTTCAAGTGGAATTTGATCAAGGAAACTCCTTTTTCTGGGGTTTCTTGGAGTGCAGCACCCCAAAATCTCTTTATACTATAGAGTGCATTTTTGTTATATGCTTTTGGGTGTAAATCATGAATAGCAATGACTTGAGGCTGCTAAACAAGAAGTTGGTTCCCCATTTACAGTAACTGATAAAACAAAAAAAATCTCCAAGAATATAAGCATTCCGAAAGACTGTGCAATGTTCTATCCTTTTCTAGGCTTCCCGATCCCTCTTGTCTCTTCCATTGTTCTACTCAGTCCCTATAGTTTTTTCTCTGATTTATTGCAGCTTCAATTATTCTGGCTATTTCTGATTTACGTAGCTTGAGATGTGTTTTTTTTTTTTATTTTACATTTTTTTTTTTAAATAAATAATCACAATATTTAAGTTAAAACCGTATTAATGTGCCATGCCCCAAATATGTAACGGTGATGGCTCTAGGAATGTTAATGTTTCCATTCCTATCTCCCCCTTTCCTCTCGGGAAGCTGTGATGTGCATGTGTTTGTATGCATGCTTTTCATCTGCACTTGTGCCGTGATGTCAGGGATTTCCATAAGAGGGTTATGATGCACAAAACAAACAAACAAAAACTATTTTTTTTATTTTTTGAGTGCTTTTTAGGTCATTTGGGGTTTAAAAAAAATAAAATAACAATAGAAGATATTGGATAAAATGAATTGTCTCCCTGCATCTTTGACCTCCCTAAAGAAGGCAAAAAGTCTTTACCCGGGATGACTGGAATAATCCTCCGGTTAATGCAGTCACACAATATGATTAGCAGGGCAGCGGAGAGTTATGGCAGGGCTTGACACATAGCTTTAGTTCACTTCAGGTGAACAGAGCAGGAAGGAAAGAAACTGACAGCCTGTGTGACTTTGGAAGACATTTGCCAGCCGTTGTTTCTGCAATGGGAACTTGGCTCGGACGAAACTTGCTGATGAAAATCTTTTGAGCAAATTGTTGGACGCTTTCAGAAAGTTAAATGTGTTGGTCTGTAGGTGCTTTAACTGTACAGTATAGGTCCACACCGAAAGGTGATGTCTTAGGAGAGAAAGCGTCTGGCAGCAGCTTACCCCTCCTTACTCCATCAAGAACGTTTAGCCCAGCCAGAATGTCAGGTCTATATGGGAAACAAACATTCAGATGACAGCTGTTGAAAGTGCATGGGTTACCACATGTCCAATTGACTCCTAGAAGAAAGGGTTGATGGTTCTTCACTTTGATGTAAGCTTCTTGTAATTTTCCTCTATAGACTGTCTTCTTATTTGGGGTACTGATGTTCAGCAAAGGGTTGCATAGAGGGCCAAGTATGACTGTTCAATGGTTCATCGGCTTGCATTGGGTCCCACATGCATCCCATTGCAGCTTTAAAGGGGTACTCCACTGGCCAGCATTCTGACCATCTGTTCCGAATGCTGTGTGCTCGCTGCAGGGGTTGGCCACGCCCCCTTGTGACATCACGTCACACCCCCTCAATGCAGGTCTATGGGAGGGGGCGTGACGTCTCCTCCCATTGACTTGCATTGAGGTGGTGTGACGACACGAGGGCAGCAAGCACACAGCGTTCGGAACTAAGTGTTCTGAATGCTGGCCAGTAGAGTACCCCTTTAAAAACAAAGCTGGCAAGGGTTACGTTCACTGCAGAATTTGCACAGTAGCTTTTTGGGACCCTTGTGCTTCATAAGTGTTGCGACATTTTTATTCATTGCTTTTTTAAAGCCGCTCGGCCAAGTAATAAAGAAAGTTGCACAAATCATGTTTCTGCTATACGGGCTTTCCATGCGTCGTACGGCCATTTTCCCTAAGACGTTTCGCTGGTTGCATTGTATCATTTATTACTAACATCTGTATTCTACTAACCTTCCGGCATATTATAATTCTATTACTTGCAGGCAGTGTTTGGTCCATGGCATGTTTTATATTTGTCAGAAGGAAATGTAGTTGTATTCTATTCCACAGGGTTTTCATCCTAGTGCGTTACATCTATTACAGATTAGTAAACTCTTCTTAATGTTTTTATGGCGTTTCCAGTCAGTCATCATACGGGGAAGTGCCTGGCATTCCTTTCATTTTTAGAGCCTCGCTAATGGCAAAGCCAAACCTTACGCTGCAGTCACATTCATCCTTGTTAGCTTTGTGTTATGTGTTTGTCTATTGCAGAAATGCATTGTTAGGGTGCATGCACACCACGTTTTTTGCTATCCAGTTCCCGTATACGGTTTTCCTTCAAAAACCGTACTAAAACGTATTGAAAATCGGATGTATTGACTTAACATTGCAAACCGTATTGCAAATGCATCATATGGTTATGTCCGTTTGGCGACTTTTACGGTTGGGCCCGGTTTTTCAGCTGTGTTCGCAACCACAGTATACAGCGTTTTTAGGTCCGGTTGACCAACCGTATCCTAACCGGATATGTTTTTATTAACATGGAAGTCAATGAGAACCGGACTAAACCGTATGTACGGTTGCATCTGTTTTAATCCCTCCGTTTTTTTTATTGCACATGTGCAATGCAAGCCGAAAACACCATCCACCTTCTAGAGTGTTCTTTCTGGAAAAACTTTATTTAAAAACAAGGCGAACATTGACAGACGTATACATTTTTTTAGGGTGAAAACGGATACAACCGGATTAAACCGTACATCACGATTCAAACCGTATACAGGATGATCTATGTGCACACGGTTTAGTACGGTATATTCCGGTTTTTGCCTATTCGTTTTTTTTTTTTTTACAAAAAAAATGATACGGGAACTGGATAGCAAAAACGTGGTGTGCATGCACCCTTATTTAGGGAATTCCGAGTGAATATGGGGCTTATTCAGGACTTTAGCCTCAGCAATGATCAGCTGCTACAGGGGTCTTTATCTCTAGAGCAGTGGTCTTCAACCTGTGGTCCTCCAGATGTTGCAAAACTACAACTCCCAGCATGCCCGGACAGCCAAGGGCTGTCCGGGCATGCTGGGAGTTGAAGTTTTGCAACATCTGGAGGTCCGCAGGTTGAAGACCACTGCTTTAGAGGATCCGGCACATCCCTATTTGTTTAAACCTCTCAATAGTTTTCATGGGCGTTGAAATAAATAAATTTTTTCTTCATCATTGTTGCCGCCAGTTTCCTCAAGTGAATTACAGTTTTTTGCTGGAGGTCTTGGCAGTAAGATATCCTGTGATCAGCTTCTCATCGAACCCCTTTAGCTTTTAGCCGTAACCTGCAGAGATGTCGGTTCTGTCGAGTCCTGTCAGACTTTTCAAACGTGTAACCAAGACTGATGGCAGTACGAGCGGGTGACGTCTATTGTCTCCTTAAAGGCACTCTAAGCTGTGTAACCTATAATTTTCTTTGTGCTCTGGATTTATTCGCATTCTTTCCAGTATCCTGTTATATAACTTTATAAGGTTAAGTATTGTAGGTCTCCTAATTTTAAGATTTTCTCTCTTGGCATCAAACATGTTAACAGTTTATCTTGTGGTTACTGGAAATTACATTGTGCTCAACAAAAGTGTTTCCTTTTAATCCAAAGGGCTCCTATTGGTCTGTTTTGTGTTTTGGCAGGCTTGGTGGAACATGGTCGGAACTGGGGGGCTATTGCCAAGATGGTTGGGACGAAGAGTGAAGCCCAGTGTAAAAACTTCTACTTTAACTACAAGCGGAGACACAACCTGGACAACTTGCTGCAGCAGCACAAACAGAGAGTGAGTATGGATGGTCGGATAGTGTTCCTGACAAACAGTTAAAGGGGTACTCCACTGGCCAGCATTCAAAAGTAAATGTTCCGAACACTGTTTTCGTGCTGCAGGGGTTGGTTACCCCCCCCTAGTGATATCACGGCCAAGCCCCCTTAATATTTACTTCCGAGCGCTATCCAGTGGAGTACCCCTTTTAAAGGGGTTGCATATCACAATGATTTTCTTGAAAAATAACTTTATATTAGCAATACTTCCCTTTTATATTGTGGGAGCACCCCTTCACTGGCCTGTCACAACTCAAGCCCTTTCCTTCTACTCATACATTGTCAGGAGCACGGCGCTGTATAGTAGCACTGCAAACTCATTAGGTGGTCCCTTCTTCCAGTAGATCTAGTATTGTATAAACACTTTGCTCAGTAATATAGAAGACTTCTCTGTTGCAGTCTCCTCGAAGGCCACGAGAGGAGAGAGATGTCTCACAGAGTGAAAGTGTGGCCTCTACTGTGTCCGCCCAGGAAGATGAAGAAAACGAAGGCTCGAATGATGAGGAGAACCCAGAAGACAGCGATGGTAATTTTTAATTGTTTAGACAGTTTGTTTATTTACAATAGTATACAGTAAGATGAATTATGAAGTCAAAAGACAAATGTACATGTTATCAAAAAGACCAGTAATGTCACTGCCCTGAGGGTTTAGTCATACCAGTAATACAACATGCTTGAGTATATACATAGGTGCTTACCATTATTTTTTATAGAGGTGAAATGAATGAACCTTTAAACAAGGAGGAACATTCATGGTAGTCAATGTTGGCACCCCTGAAATTTTTCAAGAAAATGAAGTATTTCTCACAGAAAAGGATTGCAGTAACACATGTTTTGCTATACACATGTTAATTCCATGTGTATTGGAACTAACCCAAAAAAGGGAGGAAAAAAAAGCAAATTGGTCATTCACACCAAACTCCAAAAATGGGCTGGACAAAATTATTGGCACCCGTAACTTAATATTTGGTTGTACACC
Organism: Hyla sarda; assembly: GCF_029499605.1. Classification (NCBI taxonomy): domain Eukaryota; kingdom Metazoa; phylum Chordata; class Amphibia; order Anura; family Hylidae; genus Hyla; species Hyla sarda. The sequence continues at coordinate 438,362,455 of NC_079190.1, forward strand.
CTTTGGAAAAAATAACTGAAATCAGTCGCTTCCTATAATCATCCATAAGCTTCTTATACCTCTCAGCCGGAATGTTGGACCACTCTTCCTTTGCAAACTGCCCCAGGTCTCTCTTATTGGAAGGGCACCTTTTCCCAACAGCAATTTTAAGATCTCTCCACAGGTGTTCAATGGGATTTAGATCTGGACTCATTGCTGGCCACTTCAGAACGCTCCAGTGCTTTGTTGCCATCCATTTCTGGGTGCTTTTTGACATATGTTTGGGGTCATTGTCCAGCTGGAAGACCCAAGATCTCGGACGCAAACCCAGCTTTCTGACACTGGGCTGTACAGTGCGACCCAAAATCTGTTGGTAATACTCAGATTTCATAATGCCTTGCACACATTCAACCCAGTGCCAGAGGCAGCAAAACTACCCCAAAACATCATTGAACTTCCACCATATAACACTGTAGGTACTGTGTTCTTTTCTTTGTAGGCCTCATTCCTTTTTTGGTAAACAGTAGAATGATTTACTTTACTAAAACACTCTATCTTGGTCTCATCTGTTCACAAGACTTTTTCATAGAAGGATTTTGACTTCATTTTGGCAAAAAATTTATTCTTGCTTTTTTATGTTTATTGTGTCAGGAGTGGAGTCCTCCTGGGTCTCCTGCCATAGCATTTCATTTCATTTAAATGTTGACAGATAGTTTGCATGGACACTGATGCTCCCTGAGCCTGCAGGACAGCTTGAATATCTTTGGAACTTGTTTGGGGTTGCTTATCCACCATCCGGACTATCCTGCGTTGACACCGTTCATCAATGTTTCTCTTGCGTCCACGGCCAGGGAGATTAGCTACAGTGCCATGGGTTGTAAACTTCTTGATAATGTTGGGCACTGTGGACAAAGGCAAATCTAGATCTCTGGAGATGGACTTGTAACCTTGAGGTTGTTGATATTTTTCCACAATTTTAGTTCTCAAGTCCTCAGACAGTTCTCTTCTCCTCTTTCTGTTGTCCATGCTTAGTGTGGCAAATACAGACACACAATGCAAAGACTAAGTGAAGTTCTCTTCTTATTTATCTCTCTATGTGCTTTCAGGTGTGATTTTTATATTGCCCAAAACTTTTACTTGCCCCAGGTCAGTTTAAAGGAGCATCACATGCTGGAAGCAATCTTATTTTAAAGGGTGCCAATAATTTTGTCCAGCCCATTTTGGAGCTTGGTGTGACATTATGTCCAATTTTCTTTTTTTCCTCCCTTTTTTTGTTTAATTCCAATACACACAAAGGGAATAAACATATGTATAGCAAAACATGTGTTACTGCAATCCTTTTCTGTGAGAAATATTTCATTTTCTAGAAAACTTCAGGGGTGCCAACATTTACGGCCATGACTGTATGTGTTAGTTTCATGCTAGGCTACCTTCATAGTGGTGACAGGCCTGTCCTGCTGTGTCTGGTCTGTAATCCAGCTTAGATCGTTGAGGCCCTGTGCTATCTAAGGATTTGTTCCATTGGTGGTGCATCCTATGAAAGCATAGCCCTACTCACTTCATGCAAAGCACCTGCTATCATGCCTTCAGACACCTGACAACTTGGGGAACACAATTTATAGCTAGATATTGGGCACATCATGTGCTGCAGTTCAGTATTAAATGGGGTTGTCTCATCATGCTTGATATGACGTGTGGGGAGACGTAACTGCATACAGGGCAGGACAGTTTCTAAGATAACTGGCTGACGCTCACAGTCCTATTTTGACTTATTGGATATGTGTAAATACTCACTGGGCATCCGACAGTTTCCTTGGCAGTCCAACAGTCCAGTATGCATTTGCTTCTTTCCCTGCCCAGTGCCATAATACAAATGTTGTCTTTAAAATGTCTGTCTGTGGTTGGGCATAGAAAGAGGTGAAATGTCTTAGTGTAGGCTCATATCTGCATCAGAGGCACTGTTCAGTACATCTAATTCAGAATCCAGTCAATCCTGTCAAATGAACAGACACCATGCTGGAAGCTCAACAGATTAGTGGGGTCAGTCAGGCTCCGTTGGTGTCCGGTGAGTGGGGGAGATTTATCAAAACCTGTCCAGAGGAAAAGTTGTCCAGTAGCCCATAGCAACCAATCAGATAGCTTCTTTCATTTTTGAAAAGGCCTCTGCAAAATGAAAGAAGCCATCTGATTGGTTACTATGGGCAACTGAACAACTTTTCCTTAGCACAGGTTTTGATAAATCTCTCCCAGTGACTTTGTATGTTGCAACTGAGACCCTGAGTGGAGCCTCTAACACAGACATGAACTTAACCTTATGTGACACTTTCTGCCAGACTGATATTTATTTTCTTTGCAGTGGGTGTAGGCTAAAGGGGCAGTAAACTCTTGTGTCGGCCTATCTGCGACAAACTGTCTATGGCTTATGCAATGTTTATCCAGCCTGCATTCATCTTAAAAAATATCAGTGGAATAACGACTGAGCATATTGAAATTCATCATGCCTAATAGTTTGTTCTTAAATGGGTACTCCGCCCCTAGGCATCTTATCCCCTATCCAAAGGATAGGGGATAAGATGTCTGATCGTGGGGGGGTCCTGCCGCTGGGGATCCCCGCTATCTTGCATACATCACCCCAGACATCTGGTGCACGGGGAGAACTTTGCTCCTCACCGGATGACTGGTGATGCAGCGGAGGCCCGTGACGTCACAGCCACGCCCCTTCAATGCAAATCTATGGAAGGGAGCATGATGGCTGTCACGCCCCCTCCCATAGACTTGCATTGAGGGGGTGTGGCCAGGACGTCAGAAGCCTCCAGCACTGCACTCGACGCTCTAAAGGAGTGCCAGGTTCAGCAGAGAGATCGCGGGGGTCCCCAGCGGCGGGACCCCTGCGATCAGACGTCTTATCCTCTATACTTAGGATAGGGGATAAGATGTCTAGGGGCAGAGTACCCCTTTAAGGCAAGATTAGCTGCAGCCAGAGAAGTTTGACAGCAACTTACATATTGCATGTACAACCACACCGATCATGCATGTGTGTAGTGAATTCGCTAGATATAGCTCTGTTTTGCTAAACAATTTTCAGCCACATGAAACATTATCAACCATGTGTAGTACTTCCCTTAGGCCAAGTTTTTGTAGCTTTTTTTAACATGTGATTATTTTTTAAATAGTTTTTTTCATAGTGAACTCTTTTAACACCTTAAGGACTCAGCCTATTTTGGCCTTAAAGCGGTACTCCGCCCCTGGCATCTTATCCCCTATCCAAAGGATAGGGGATAAGATGTTAGATCGCCGGGGTCCCGCTGCGGCACCCCACTATCATTACAGCACAGAGCGAGTTCGCTCTGTGCGTAATGACGGGCGATACAGGGGCCGGAGCAGCGTGACGTCATGGCTCCGCCCCTCGTGACATCACAACCCGTCCCCTTAATGCAAGTCTATGGCAGGGGGCGTGTCGACCGCCACGCCCCCTCCCATAGACTTGTATTGAGGGGGGGGGCCGTGACGTCACGAGGGGCGGAGCCGTGACATAACGATGCTCTGGCTCCTGTATTGCGATCTCGCTCTGTGCAGTAATGATAGCGGGGTGCTGCAGTGGCGATCCCCGGGTCCCCAGCAGCGGGACCCTGGCGATCTGACATCTTATCCCCTATCCTTTGGATAGGGGATAAGATGTCTAGGGGCGGAGTACCCCTTTAAGGACTCAGACAATTTAATTTTTACAAAAAATTAATTAAAAAGTGGATGGAGGGCTGCACACTATAAATGTATAGTTTAACTGGGCCGAGGTGCTGAGATACACTTTACCCGTAGTGCCAAAAGAAACTAGTAATAACATTAAGAAATTCAGACCTCTAGGCACAGTTAGTATTTTGTGCTAGTGTGTGTGGGGGAAAAAATGAGATGGGAGATGTGGCTGGTATCTAAATATAATGTGCTTTATTCAAATATATTGCCAATATAGTCAGTAATAAAATCCAGTCTCTGAGCAGGGCCCTTGTTACAGAGATAATGATATATATAGGTTAAAAGCAATATAGCATCATGCAACATAAAAAATGGTTTTAAAATGATGGTACCAGTCTTTGACAAGGAAAAAATTAAATCACTTGTAGAATGATGTGTAATAAAAATAGGGTAGAAATAGTAGCAGCGCTGTAAATACGATTGTGGTTTGTAGCAGTCTAATGCGTAAGGAATGAATACGATGAAATATAGCGTTGTGCAGATTGGCACGGGTGCTGGTGCTCACAGCGCACCCGGCCTGGTAGAAATACCTGCAGTCTTCTTAGGTGTTTGTTCCGTCTTTGTTGTGGATATCCTGGCACGTAGGTCTGTGGTGGCAGGTGGCTCGGAGCTGCGTCCGGCCCTGGATGGATGAGTTGACAGCAGCGGGGATGTGGGATCGCGGGAGCGGGGATATGCAGATCACTTGCTGCGGCCACTTCCTCGTACTGTGGCAGTTATTCAGTGAATGGTGGTCCGCTGAGCAGGGGACTCCAGCGCTTGAGAATGGAGAATCAATCCTTGTCAAGAGTTAGAAACGGCAAAGTGGATTACTGGGTGATAGTTAATAGCCAGATGCGTTTCGGGGAGTTCTCCCCGAAACGCATTGATCACGGCATCTGAGGGGTTAATGGCGGACATCCGCGCGATTGCGGATGTCAGCCATTACCAGCGGGTCCCTGCCGCACATGACTCGAGCATCGCTCCCATGCTCGTGGTTATGTATAGGACGTAAATGTACATCCTTGTATGTGAAGTACTACATCACCAGGACGTGCATTTACATCCTTAAGGGGTTAAGAGACGTGAGAGTTCACATGTGTGAAGAGAGTATTATTATAGATTTATTTTACTGGGTAGTAAAGCTAAACATTTACACATACTCTCTGCTTAGCTTTCTTGTAATGTTAGCAAGAAATTGCATTCCGCTTTTCTGGAGACAGAGAAGTCCCATCGGTGTCCTTTTGGTGTACCAAAGTGAATGATGCCATGTACTTGGAGAACTTGTGGCTGACTAACAAAGATGCGGACATAGAGTTCCTAAGCACATGGCAAGATTGGAATCATTTCCAAAGTTCTTTGGAATACGAGACAATGAGTGAGCAAGGTTAAAGGGAGGAATGGAGGGAGACAGAGGAGAGGAAAGGGAAGTGAGAGGAGACATAGGGGAGGGATCGGGGGGATGAGGGTAGATGGGAGGGTTAGACACTGCTTACAGATAAGCACTATATAAATTTCTCAATATGTCGGGTGCAATGTATAGTCAGACTTTTTTTTCTGTCTTTTTTATTTGAATGTTGTTGAAACTGAAATAAAGAATAAAATAAAAACATTGTCCCTTTATTAGATCTGAGCTTGGTTTAGGTTAAGCCCCTGAAATCTTTTTTTTCTGCAGGTATTGCAGTAGCCCTAGCTTGTGAGGGGGAATAGCTATTTGTAGACTGTAGTTGTAGATTTCTTGCTAGCCTGTCTCTTGACATTTATCATTCACTATTACATTTTGTTACAGGTGGAGAAAACAGTTCAGACACTGAAAGCGCTCCATCCCCATCACCTGTGGAAGGGGCTAAACAAGCTGATGAAACATCCGACCAAACCACTTCTATACTACCTAAAGCTGCTTCTCCTGAGCAAGACCCTTCTAGCAAACCTGCACCTTGCGCATCTCCCTCTCCTGCTACACAAAGTGCAAAGACTCCTGAGAACACGTATCCAGAGTTACAGGTAAAAGAAGAAATAAACCCTGAACCTGAGGAGGCCATGGAGGTTGGGGAGAGGAACGACTGTTCAGAACCTAAAGCAGCTCCTAGCCTTCAAATTAATACCAAAGTGGAACCTGTTGAGGCTGATGTGAAGCTTCCAGAAAGTGCCCAAGTAAAAATAGAGGAAGATACCAAAGACAGAGAGCTGGAAAGGAGTAACGACAAACCAGAACCTGTAGATATGGAGTATTCCTCCAACCAGTTGCCAACCCATGAAAGGCCGGATTCACATTCTGACAACGATTCCAGTGCCACGTGCAGTGCAGATGAAGAAGTAGATGGGGAGCCTGATAGGTCAAGGTGAGGGTGGTCCTGCTGAAGTACAGTTTGGGCTGTGTTTCCTAAAGATTGGAAGTTGTGTGATATTTGGATGAGAAGTGCATTTTATCATACTTGTTTCCTCTTTTAGGGTGTACACAATTGAACCCAAGCCGTCAATGTTGAACCCTGCTGGAGCTATTCTCATGTCCTCTTCAATGAAGCAAAGCACGTTGGATCTACAGCAGTTGCATCATCGTGCTGCTGTTATACCACCAATGGTAAATGTTGCTTCAATGTGTCTGCTCGTAGGAGCATATTGCCGCTCTGAGCAGGCACATCTAAAGGCAGCATGTAGCGGTCCTTCAGCGGTGAATCCGCAGTGTAAAATATGCTGTGGATCTGCCTGTGTGTACGTAGCCTTTTTGGGGAAAAAGGGGTGTTTTTTTTTATTTTTTATTTTTATTTTTATTTATTTTTTGCTTTTTTTTAATTTTTTATAAGAGAGGGGGCTATATATACTTTTTTATTTAAACTTTTTTGAAAAGGGGGTGATGCAAATTTTTTATTGGGAATGGGTTAATTCACATTTAATTTTTTTTTTTTTACAATTTTCTTTTCTTCACTTTTTTTTTTTTAGTCCTTATAGGGGACTATTACATGCAATCTGTGGATTGCATACACTGATTAATGTTATACCATAGCATAGCAGTGATCAGTGTTATCAGCGCTCCTTTACTAATGCCTGCCATGGCTGGCTGCAGTAAAGGACCGACGGATGCATGGAGCAGGGTAAGGGACCTCTGGCCGCTCTCACAGCTCATCGGGACACCGCGATTTCACCGCTGTGCTCCCGATCAGCATCCCTGAGCTAACTGGCAGTACATACCAGGACTTCTAGACGCCGCAATCAACTTTGATCGCGGCATCTAAAGAGTTAATGCGGGTCCCAGCTATGATGTGTGCTGAGCGTACTGCATAGCTCGGGAGCTGAGAGTGCAGGCGGCTTACCACACCTCCGTGATACCTGCCGGCGGGACTCCCGCCAGCAGGTATCCGATCGGGTATCGGGGACATTTGCATGAGTACAATGTCCAGTATCTGTCCCGAACCAGTATCGGTATCGGGAAATCCCTACATTGCAGCCTTGTATACTACTGTTGCCACTGTATATTTAGCAGTTTTAGAGCTGTTGTAGCAGTGTCTCTCTCTCTCCTGGTAGATGTGCCAATATAGCCTTGCATTTATGTGTCATAGAAAACTGTGTGTGTGTCTGATATATAATACTCTATGATGTAAATGACTGTCCATCCAGCACTGATTCCTGCTGCAAATCCCTAATTCTTGAGAACACTCGCACAGCCTTTTGTTTTAACACTACTGGGATTTGTGCACACGACTGGGCTGATCACAGCATCTATGATGTTGACAGGGGGAGGGTGCTCCCCCTGTTCACTAATGGCGGCGCCAGAGGCTGAATCGCACAGGCTGTAGTGTGTGCAGCTCGGCAGATCATACTGTGCTGCAGTACAAATCTATTGCAGAATAGTATAACCTGTAAAAATATACATATACATACTAGGTACTGCTATGTCCGTAATAACGTGTACTATAAAGCTATAATGTAAATTATCCTGCACGGTGAACACTGTAAAGAAAAGAAAAACGCAAGATTAGCCAATTTTGGTGCAAATAGCAGAATAAAAAAGATCAAAAGGTAGCATGTGTTGCAAAAATAATACCAATAAAAAGTACAGCTTGTCCCGCAAAAAAATAAGACATCACTCAATGGGGTCGGACAAAAAATTTTAAAGTTACGGCTGTCGGAAAATGGTAACACAAAAAAGGGTAAAAAAAGAATTTTGCTCAGAAAAGGAAAAAGAACATAAAAAGCTATATAAAATGGGTATCCCCCAACCCACAGAATAAATATAACATCACTTTTACCGCACAGTGAACACCATAAAATAAATAGATAAAAAAAATGCTGCATGTGTCAACAAAAATGCACCACTTATATAAAGTACAATATGTCACGAAAAAATGATCTCAGAATCGCTCCGCTCAGAAAAAGCGTTCTAAAGTTATTACACATGTCAAATTTTATACTCGCACACACCGCGGCTGCTCTCGACCTAGCTTAGGGAGCAGCTGTGATTACACTGCGCATGCGCGCAGAGACTCTTACATTGCAGCAGTGTGTCTGCTCGTAGCAGCGGGTTGCCGCTCCGAGCAGGCACATCTGAGACACACTGTAGGGGTCCATCATCAGCGCATCCGCAGCTTAAAATACTCTGTGGATCCGCCCGTGTGAACGAGCCCAAGGGGTAGGGTCACAAATGCCGTATTTTGCTGCGTATTTGCTACTGTGTATTTTTCTACCCATTGTAGTCTATGGGTCGCAAAATCAGCTGTGTATTTTGCTACCCATTGAATACGCAGCCAAATACGGCATGTGTGACCCCCACCCTTAGGCTACATTTCTAAACAGGCTTTTTCTGGTGCTTTTTAGATATGTCACTGCAGTTTTCACCTAGCCTGTTTTTTTTTTGTTTTTTTTTTTCAGGTTTCTTGCAGCCCTGGAAATTTAGCAACAGGAGCACCAATCTCAGCAAACACTTACTCACTGTACCAGCGACATTTTCAGTCTTTGCATGAAAACAACTTGCTAGAAGAGCAAAGGCAGAGACAAGAACAGCTCAATATGGAGACCAGAAGATCGGCCAGTCCAGCGAATCTGTCCAAGAGTCCGAGTATTGACTGGGAAGGTAACTACTTGATCTAGGTTTTGAGGATTTTGCTTTGCAAAAAAAACTAAACCCTATGGGGGAGATTTATCAAAACCTGTCCAAAGGAAAAGTTACTTGGTTGCCCATAGCAACCAATCAGATTGATTCTTTCATTTTTCTTAGCCTTTTTAAAAATGACAGAAGCGATCTGATTGGTTGCTATGGGCAACTCTTCCTCTGGACAGGTTTTGATAAATGTCCCTCTATATGTTCTCCTGTGTGCAGCTGTTCATAGCATCTGTATACAGTGGTGTGTGTTTACCTGCAGATGTACTGGGAAATTACACCTTACTACAAGCACACAGTAAAGCCTGCATATCCCAATGAGAATGCATTGTGCACCCTTTAGATCTGAAACCTTCTGAGGTCTTATCTCTGAGTGATTATACACTGAGCAGAGAAACTGATGTGAGCGGCCATGTGCTGTTTCTCTCATCGGGAAGTTTTCATCGGATTATGTGGATATGGATCACTCTGCAGCTGGATCTTGTCCAGGCTCTTGTAATATTGGCAGTGGCTCTGCTGTTCTGTTATAAATGTTGCTGCACAAATCCCAGAATATTTACCCTGGCACTTGACCACTAAAGGCTTTCTGCCAACTAAGACTGTTTTCACATGAGGTAACAAACATGTTGAGAACCTTATCTTTCGTGGCTGGTTAATCATTACTGGCTATGCTGTAAGCAATGTTTTATGAATATTTGACCTGGGATACTCTATATCGGTGTTCCCCAAACTGTGTCAATTCAGCCGTTGCAAATCTTTAACTCCCTGCATGCCTTGTAGTTTTGCAAAATGGCAGTGAGCCACAGGTTGGGGCAAACTGTTCAGGATTATAAATTAATGTAGATAGATGTGTTACTTACAGGAGAGTTTTTTATCATGCAGGGCAACTCTGCTTCTGTTCATATTTCAAGAAAGTGGCAAAAAAAATGGGAGGGAGATGGACATTGTTTTATAAATTTTGTATAACTCCCATAAACATTAACCACTTAAGGACTCAGGGCGTACCTGTACGCCCTGAGTCCGCTCCCTTTCTATAACAACGGCCGGGACCGGGGCTAATAACGTGCGGCACTAATCGTGGTGCCGCGCATTATTAACCCTTTAGACACAGCTTTCAAAGTTGATCGCCGCATTTAAGGTGAATGTAAACTAGCTCAGTGGGCTGTTAGGGTCCGCTGCGGCAAAATCACGGTGTCCCAAACAGCTGCAGGACACAAGGAGGGTCCCTACCTTCCTCCTGTGTGTCTGATCGCCAAATGACTGCTCCGTGCCTGAGATCCAGGCATGAGCAGTCAAGCAGCAGAATCATCGATCAATGTTATCCTATGGGATAACAATGATCAGTGTTAGGCTGCATTCACATCTCATTTTTGCAATACGGTTCCTGTATCAGGTTTTTTGTAAAAAACAAAGCAAAAAAAAGTATGTCTCAAAACCGGACCCAACCGTGTACAACCGTATATACCTCTGTACGGTTTTAAACCATATACGGTTTGAAAATGGATGTCCGGTTGCATACTGTTTAATATGTTTTTTAAAGAAGAAAAAACGGTTACGGTTTTGTGTTTGTCCTTAATTAAAGTTCTTCTTGTTCTATTTGTGGGAAGAACTTTCGGCTTGCACTGCACATGTGCAAACTGCAAAACCGTATTGTGTAAACCAGATGGAACTGTACGCACATTGACCACCATTTAAAAAAAAAAAAACGTATACGGGTTGTATCCAGTTTTTCACCCGGACATAAAACTGTAGTAGGCTACAGTTTTGTGTACGGGAAAAAATTACGGATAAAACCGTAAATGATGCAAAACGTACACAACTGGATGCTACGTTTGGCATACGGTTTTCAATTACATGTCTATACATATGGTTTTCAATACGGTTCCATACGGTTTTTACACTGAAACTGGATACGGGAACTGTATTGCAAAAACGAATTGTGAATGCAGCCTAAGCGATCAGTGTGTGCAGGGTTATAGCCTCCCATGGGGCTATAACATTGCAAAAAAAAAAGTTTATAAAGATCATTTAACCCCTCCCCTAATAAAATAAATCACCCCCCTTTTCCCTTTAAAAAAAAAAAAAAAAAAACTGTGTAAATTAAACATAAACATATTTGGTATAACCGCATGGGGAAATGTCCGAATTATAAAAATATATAGTTAATTAAACTGCACGGTCAATGGCGTACGCGCAAAAAAATGCCAAAATAGCATATTTTTTGTCACTTTTTATATCATGAAAAAAATATATAAAAGCGATCAAAAAGACCAGTCAATGCAAAAATGGTACCGCTAAAAACTTCAGATCGCGGCGCAAAAAATTAGCCCTCATACCGCCCCATATGCGGAAAAATAAAAAAGTTATAGGGGACAGAAGATGACCATTTTAAACGTATAAATTTTACTGCAAGTAGTTATGATTTTTTCCAGAAGTACGACAAAATGAAACCTATATAAGTAGGGTATCATTTTAACCTACAGAATAAAGATAAGGTGTTATTTTTACTGGAAAAAGCACTGCGTAGAAATGGAAACCCCCAAAACGTACAAAATGGTGTTTTTTTTCTTCAATTTTGTCGCGCACTGATTTTTTCTTTTTTAGGTTTTGCCGTAGATTTTTGTGTAAAATGACTGATGTCATTACAAAGTAGAATTGGTGGCGCAAAAAATAAGCCATAATATGGATTTATGGTGCAAAATTAAAAGTTATGATTTTTTAAAGGTAAGGAGGAAAAAATTAAAGTGCAATAACGAAAAAAAAAAAAAAACATGGTCCTTAAGGGGTTAAGGGTGTCCTTTGTTAACAAACAGTAATATTAGTTTTCCACCCTGCAGTGCCCTGGCTTGTATGACTCTTGTTAGCCTGTTAGCATTGGGTCTGGATGTTGCGCTTACTTTCTATTCTTTAATATGATGATGGGAACAAAACTAGCTGCCAAAACCTGTTACGGTCTGGTGGTGTCTTTTGTCTTGTGTTTTTTTATTTTTTACAGGGTGCAGTTTGTCAAGACCTCTCACAAGGCAACTAATTTTTTTTTTTTTGGCAGGAAAACCTGTGTATATGCCTTATTCCACAGAAGTCAAGCGAGCCCTGGAGCACGAAGCTCAAATGCAAAATGTTGCACGGTCCATTTCCCCATATAGGATGTCTCCAAGAGAAGTTAACAAAGCTTCCCCCCAGGCAGACCTGAATCCTGTCCGCTACTGTGTCCCTCCAGGTACTGCTGACTTTCACTCAGATTTCAGACTTTTTGTTTTCACCATTATTACTTTTAGAAATTTTCGAAGATTTCTGGCTGCATGAGCAATCGTCTCAAAAAACTTGATAAAATTGGCTTTCTCGCAAAGTGTGTTAAAAGAATGACTTGCAGCATGTATAGTGTGAGGTACTCAACCTGAGTAAGCGGACCTGAAAAAGAAATTAGGTGAAGGTCTGAGCTGAACACGAAGGTTCACACCTAGTGGCTGCGCTTCCGAAAGAGACACTGTCTCTTGTGAAACATCATTAACCTAATATTAAGTCATAGGGTAAAATGTGCAAATGAAGTGTGTACAATGTAGATCTACATTCCCCAATGTGACCAGAACAATGTTAAGGATATGCTGGGAGATGAAGCTGCAAAAAAATTAGAAAGGTTTTCATACATCTCCTTTCATTATACAAAAGAGGATAATGTCTAGCGCCAGACTCTGGAACAACACTTTATTGGAAAGCCACAAAAGACATGGTAACTAGTCGAATAAGGTGACACGTTTCGGCCTCACAGGAAGGCCTTAGTCATAGGTATGACTAAGGCCTTCCTGTGAGGCCGAAACGCGTCACCTTACCTAGTGATGGGCGATATACTGGTTCATACCCAATACCGTTTTTGTTTTTTTTTATTCTGTACGATATGAATTTTTCCTATACCGCAATACCGTTTGGGCCCCTCCCCCCCCCCCCCCCCCTTTGAATGAATGATCAGCTGCAGCGCTGTCCCCACATCTAATCAAATGTGACCTGTGGGTGCTGCACCCCCCCCCCCCCCCATCCTCCTGTGAGCCGCCGGCACTTTAAATGAATTGTTGCGTGCCACGGCGCTGGAAATGATTAATAAAGGACATCTGTACTGATTAATTTTACATATTCCTGTGCCCAGGCTGCAAAAATAAACAAAAAAATTTTGACTCTCCTTCCTACGTTCCCCCGTTGCTCCAGTATCGGCCTCACTGTTCTCCGCTGCAATCTTCATGCTACTTCCTGGGGACGGGAACGTCACCGAGCCGTCAGCGTATCACCGGCCGAGGCAGGACATCGCTGTGGCCGGTGATACGCTGACGGCTCGGTGACGTTCCAGTCCCCAGGAAGCAGCATGAAGATTGCAGCGGGGAACAGTGAGGCCGATACTTTTTGCATATTGCTAAGAGCCTAAGTTGACGTCTGGTCCGTGCAATGCTGCTGGGGTGAGCTGAATGCATCTTCTACATCTCATTTCATTATACGGGGATAACCGCACTCAGCAGATGGTCAGGACAAAATTAGCATTTATATCCGGTAACAAACAATGTCTGGAGTCATTCACTTTCCCTTTTCTTCATTTCTCCCAGACCACCATCCTCCACCTTAGTTCCCTCTTATATCTCATCTATGCAGACTTTGCTGCCACTAGATACTTGCATCTTCACCATTTATACTAGGGCTCACACTTTGACCATAAATATTTTAGTGCCGCACACTGTCCCCTTAAAGATAATACAGCCACTTAATGTGCCCTGAATACAATATTGCCACACACTGTGCCCTCTAAAGATCATACTGCCCTACACTGTACTATTTATAATATAGCCACTTATTGTGCTCAGTACAATACTGCCACATGCTGTCCCCCTTAGTATAATATTGCCACACACTGGTCCCTGAACCGAATTATGCCACTGTGCCCCTTAAAACAACAAATGATGCTACTGTGCCATTTTGTCCCCTAATGAACTATGCCACTGCCTCCCTAATAACCTGTGCTCTTGTGTCCTAACCTGTTGCTCTCTAGCTGTGGCAAACTACATCTCTAATCTTGCACCGACAGACGTTTTGCAGTAAATGTAGTGCTACAGGTTGGAGAACATGTCGCCCTGAAAAACTCCCCTGTCCCTGCTCCCGCTTTGCATTGCTGCTGCGGCCTCTTTTAATCAGACCTGGTCAGGCTGCATCATAGAGGAAGCGTGGAGCCGCCGAAGAGGGAACAGTGTTCTCTCGCTGTGGTCCGGCGTTCAGCCATTTTCATTGTAACAATCTCTTAAAGACACTAATACAGTGGCATGCAAGGAGAGCAGTTACCAGTTCCACGAACCAGCTGCCAGTCTGTACAATTGACAGCCGCGGTTCAGATCATGGCCCGCCAGTTGGTTACACCTGATACTTTACATAGAATAGTGTTTTCCAACCAAGGTCCCTCCACGCTGTTGCAAAACTACAACTCCCAGCATGCCCGGACAGCCGAAGGCTGTCCGGGCATGCTGGGAGTTGTAGTTTTGCCACAGCTGGAGGCAACTGGGAGTTGTAGTTTTGCCACAGCTGGAGGCACGCTGGTTAGGAAACACTGGCATAGAAGTTCATACTGGTTCCCACTGCTGACATGGCAAACTCAATGTATCCCCTGTGTTTGTCATCATCTATACTCAATGGAGACATTTTCCCTTCTATTTCAGTAATCTCCAGTGTAACTTATGAGCTACATCCTGTTGAAATACTGTTGGATATAAAATCAAATTCACTGTCTAGTAATGGGGACTAGAATACCAATAAAGGGTTACTCCGCAGCACCAGCATGTTCTGAAGGCTTGGAGTGGGGGGTCGGGATCCCTGCGATCAGACATCTTATCCTCTATTCTTTGGTTAGGGGATAAGCTGTCTAGGGGCAGAGTAACCCTTTTATGGCCTTCCTGAGTGACCTAAATGGCTCAACCTTTATGAGCCAAGGGAGTCCACAAAGAGTTTACTGGCTGCAGTTTTATTCTGTTGATGATTTTAGGTTGTGCAACAAGGACACCTACTGGTGGGAGGGAGGTAATGCAAAGTATTTTCAACAAACATTTGCCAGTGTTAAACTACAGCATGTATAGACAGGGAAGTGTTGTGGGGTAGTGTGTGGGATATTGGGGTTAACTGTGCCCTTTGCATACTGTGTTTTGTAATGTTGGTTATATGTTAAAAATACATCTGGTTATTTTTTTTTTACTTCTAGGTCAGATTGATGCTACTGTATAAGCTTACAGAAGCATCTATTGCCCTTTTTGCCATCTCTGTGTATACAGACAAAATTGATGGTACCCTTCTGTTAAAGACAGAAAACCCCACAATGCTCCTTGACATAACTTATGATACCCGTAGAAAGGATAGGAAATAATTTGACAATAGGGACATGTTAAACTAAAGTGTTTCCTGTAATGGTGTCACATGTGTCTCCAAACCTGTCAGCTGCCTATTTAATGGGTGAAAAGTAGTCACTGCTGGTGGGATCATGGTGTGTATCACATTGATCATCGACCACAGAAAGCCAAAAAGATAACAAAAAAGAAAATTATAGACAAATATGATAAAAGCTATAAGACAATCTTGAAAGTAAATCATATAAAAAAGCAGGACTGGATTTTGCCATAATACATATTGACAAGCTAAGAATATCCATTGGACAAATGAGATAAAACTGGAGGTTTTTGGCAAGTCATATCAGCTCTATGTTCACAGACCCAAATATAAAGCATACAAAAAAATAGAACACTCCAACTACTGTGAAGAATGGAGGAGGCTTAGTTACATTTTGGGACTGCTTTGCATAGGGTGGCACAGGGTGTCTTAAAGGGGTTATCCAGGAAAAAACTTTTTTTTATATATGTCAACTGGCTCCAGAAAGTTACAGATTTGTAAATGACTTCTATTAAAAAAAATCTTAATCCTTTCAGTACTTATGAGCTTCTGAAGTTAAGGTTGTTCTTTTCTGTCTAAGTGCTCTCTGATGACACCTTTCTCGGGAAACGCCCAGTTTAGAAGAGGTTTGCTAGGGGGATTTGCTTCTAAACTGGGCGGTTACCGAGACACGTGTCATCAGAGAGCACTTAGACAGAAAATAATAACCTTATCTTCAGAAGCTCATAAGTTCTGAAAGGATTAAGATTTTTTAATAGAAGTAATTTACAAATCTGTTTAACTTTCTGGAGCCAGTTGATATATAAAAAATTTTTTTTCCTGGAATACCCCTTTAATACTGTGTAGGGTATAATAAAATTTCAACTCCATATAGGAATAAAAAGAATACCGGCACAGTGGATGCCAATGGGATTGAATAGATACATTTGATGTATAAAAAAAATAAGCTTTCTTAGTACATACGGCAAGATAGCACTGTAATATACGGTCTTCTAGATTATTTAGGGGAAGGTTTCCCAAACATCACTAGAAGGACTAATAGCTGCTTTAACCTCATGTTTCTTTGTTTTATGCCATTGCATGCTCATTTACGTTGTATTTAGTAATAATAATCACTTCTATAAATCTTATTTTCCAGTGTTGCAACCAGCTCCCCATCAAGTGATCACTTCCTTAGCTGAAGGAACCAGACTCCCTGTAACACGTCCAACCCGTCCACCTCCTCCACTGATCCCCTCCTCCAAAACCTCAGTAACCTCTTCTGACAAACCTTCTTTCATAATGGGGGGCTCCATATCACAGGTTGGTTCATTTTGCAATTAACTTTAAAAAAGTTTTTATCTAGATTTTGGTTGGTTTAAATATGTCTGGTACCTTTTATCTTACTCTGAATACAGTATGCAAAAATAAGTTGGTAAAATGCACCTCACCATGATCTGCTGCCCGTTTTAGGAGAGTGTATTACACGGATAGGTTATTACACATTACTTTTGAATTATCTTTATCCATAGAAGTGGAAACAAAGTTTTTCTTTACAGTGCCACTGAAATTTGTGCTGGTTATTATACTATACACCAATGTTTGCCAACGAGGGTGCCTCCAGCTGTTGCAAAACTACAACTCCCAGCATGCCTGGACAGCCTTTGGCTGTCCAGGCATGCTGGGAGTTGTAGTTTTGCAACAGCTGGAGGCACCCTGGTTTGGATATACTGCTATACACATTTCCAGAAATGTATTCACTTGCCTTAGTGGGAAAGTAATTATAATGGCATAAACATTTTTAAAAATTTTGATATAACAGTGTTATTATTCTGATTGGGTTGTGAAGGTTACAATGGCATTAAAGGGCAGTATTTTATTCTTGTTCTCTTAGGGTACTCCTGGGACATATTTAACATCTCTGAGCCAGCAACCCTACAGCCAAGATCCAGTTAAACCCTCTGTAGGCTCTATTTCTCTTGGCTTGCCAAGGCAACAGGAATCTGCAAAAACTGGTAAGTTTATTACTGCTTATTTTTTTTTTTCACCTTTATTTAATGTACATATCAATATCAAGGAAAGTCAAGCTCACCTGCTAAGTCTCATGCACGGATCCCCACTCAGACTCTCCGTGCCCAAATGATAAGAAAAAACGAAATGAATCCAGCACTTGAAGAAACTGCAGCTTTATTGTTAGATCCTCTTTAAAAACAGCATGGAACAATTTCCAACACTTCACAAAGACTGACACATCTTGACGCGTTTCGAGCACATGCGCTCTTTTGACAAAGAGCGCATGCGCTCGAAACACGTCAAGAGGTGTCAGACATTGTTGTGAAGTAAGTAAAGGTAAAGAACGGAAGATCAGCTCACCACAGTCCAATTGATAGGAGGATACCCAGGTGCGAATGCTGGAAGCACGGATGAGGAGCCGCCTCTCCTTGTAGACATAGAACAGAGAATGGATTGGATCCAGCTCCCAGGGAAAAAATGGTGAAATAAAACTTAATGTTTCATGTTCATGTTTAAAACAATTCGCCATAGAGATGGCAAGTGACATGTCACTCCTAAAACCAAGTGAACGCCGACGCGTTTCGAGCATAAAGCTTAGTCATGACTAAGATCTTTATGCTCGAAACGCGTCGGCGTTCACTTGGTTTTAGGAGTGACATGTCACTTGCCATCTCTACGGCGAATTGTTTTTAACATGAACATGAAACATTAAGTTTTATTTCACCATTTTTTCCCTGGGAGCTGGATCCAATCCATTCTCTGTTGTTGTGAAGTGTTGAAGTTGTTCCATGCTGTTTTAAAGAGGATCTAACAATAAAGCTGCAGTTTCTTCAAGTGCTGGATTCAATTAGTTTTTTCTTAAATATTTATATCACATCATTTATATCACATCATTTATATCACATTACGACATGTTGGTGACCTGAAATGTTTACATGCCATGCCAATGTTAGACAAGTGTTTAGAAATGCAGTGACACTAACAATGCAGTAGCTCACACCAGTGAATGCTTTACAATGACTGGTGATGTATAAAAGTATTCTTCTGTGTTCTCATATGTTTGAGATCTTGTACGACTTACCTTTCCTGTGTATATTTGTACTAGGTTCTGTTACCTACATCAAACAAGAAGAATTCTCACCCCGTGGCCAGAGCTCACAGCCAGAAGGGCTCCTTGTTAGGGCACAGCATGAAGGTGTTGTCAGAGGTACACAAAAATCTACTTGTATATTATGAGATCTAGGAGAAGTATACAGTGTTCACCTTTTATTACTGTCACTATTACAGGTACTGTGAGTGCAATTCAGGAAGGGAGCATCACTCGAGGCACTCCAGCCACTAAAGTTCCCATGGATGCAATGCCCTCTTTAAGAGGGTCTATAACTCAGGTATCAATAATTCCTCTCTAATTTGAATATTTTGCCAAATGTTATACTTTCAGCAGGATTATAAGTGTTTTCTGCTTGTATCTGTATGCTTCTGTAGCCCTTCATTTATGATTAAGTTAATTAAAAGGAAGTGGCACAGCACACATTTCTGCCTCTTTCTGCATGGATCTTAAACCCTCAGTCTGTCAAAACAGACAGGTCAACTTTTATCTAAGTATTAGAGCTCCAAATCCACTACATAGATGCATATATAACATAATATACTGGCTGTATGCAGCTGTTATCAGAGGGAGCTTACCACAATCCGTTTATACGTTGAACCCAAAAAAAAATAAAACTGGACTAGAATTTGTAGCTTTTTACTCTTAGGTTATTTCGATCCCTCGAACCGAAAAACTTGGCTCCCACCACTTAAAAGATTCACAGGTATTTTAAGAAGATTGCCCCCAACAACACAGGACTGCATCACTCTGCTTTCTCCGACAGTCTCATGGTCAGCGGCTGAAGCGGCAGTGTGTGACTGCTGTGCCATAATGACTGCAGACTCTGGAGCCCTGTTCTAGAGATTGCTCAGTGTCCAAGCAAATGGACTACCAGTAATCATCACATTTACCCTTATACTATGGATAAAACCATTTATCCACAGTTTTTTTGCAGTATTTTTATCAACAGGGTAGGTTTCTCTATAGCACCTCACAAAACACCAGCAAAAAATATAGTTGGTTTTTAATGGGGTACTCCACCGGCCAGCATTCGGAAGTGAATGTTCCGAACATCGTTTTGGCGGGGGGTCGGTCGTGCCCCTTGTGATGTCAGACACCCCACAGCGCGAAAACAGCATTCGGAACATTCACTTCTGAACGCTGGCCAGTGGAGTACCCCTTTAAGCACCTGCCCTAAGACATTCTGTAAAGTGTCACCTAATGTAAAAGATGCATAAAATACTAACACTGTGCTGTGTGATTGAAAGTTACGTCTGGTAATTGATGTTTTATCCAGTTAGTAAGTCTCCTTATTTTATTATTATTTTGAAGAAATAACCTTTTGTGTTGTTGTTTTAGAAGTTGTGTTAGTTAATCTCCATCACTGTGGTTATAGGGTACTCCAGCACTGTCACAATCTGGTATCGCTGCCGATGTCCTGCTAAAGACTACAATCACACGTCTGGCCACAGAGGATATCAGCAGTCCAGAGAAATGTAGGGAGGAGTCCGCTGCTAAAGGCCATGTCATTTATGAGGGAAAAAGTGGGCACATAGTTTCCTATGATTGTGAGTATATTAAGATTCATTGTCTCTTTGGTATAATTTAAACTTTCTCATAGCCAATGTAGCTGTATTGTGTGGAACAAAATAACTTTTTTAACCCACTATAATTGAAGACTCCTCTTAACATTCTTTAAATTACAATGAATGAGTTATTCCAGCTTTTAAAATTGATGGACTGTCTTTAGGGTAGACAGTCAATATTATATTCATGACAAGTTGCGTATTGTCATCTCCGTTGATCAAGTGACCGTGCCGCTGCAGTCTCTTCATTATTTAGATGTGATGATAATAGCACATGCCATTGTAGTGGGCATGTTATATGTTAAATGACAAGAATAATGCTTGTGATTTACAATTTCAGCTGCGATTAAAAATCTACGGGATGGTACTCGGAGTCCCAGAAGTGCTCCAGAGGTGTCATTGAAGAGAACCTATGACGCTATGGAAGGAAGTATAAAACAAAACTTGTCAGTGAGAGAATCTGCTGTATCAGCCCCCATGGAGGGTAATAACCTTTACCATCACTATCCATACCAAATCACTATCCATAAAGTGCATAACATAAAAAATCAAGCTTTATTAAAGAGAGCCTGTGACTAACTTCCCCAAAAATGGGTGTTCTAATCATGCAGCTATTTACATTTTCTTGATACGCCATCCCGTTTCCCAGATATGAGGGTTTTGTAGTTTGTTTGACAATTCAGGGAATCGGTCAGGGAATCCCTTGATATTCTGTCCCATTTTTAAATTTAAGTCCCCGTTCATCTGACTGATTTCTTTAATTGTCAAATTATTAATCTTCATATCTCAGAACGAAGGGAGTATAAAATAGTATTAAATAATAGTAAAAAGGTGTGTGATCAGTGCACCCTAAGCTATTCAGTGACTGTAAAACCTTTTTGGAGGGGTTGACAATAAGTCCTCTTTAATACTTTTGCAATAATGATTTAATTCGGCTTCTTCACTTAAAGGATTTTGAAATATGTTTAAAGTTTCCCCGTTATTTAAAAATTATTTTGACATGTCACAGAGTTTTGATAGGTTGGGGTCTCGGTGCTGAAACCACCACCAATCATTAGAACAAGAGGGGAGAAGTGCGCAGTAGATTCACGTCCCAGCTTGCAGAAATCTCCATCCTTCACTTGATGGCCCCATTATAAGTGTTATAATGTCTAATTGGATCCTTCAGTGAAGCAGGACAGAGATCGCAACAAGTGGGGAAGTAAAGCTGCCGTGCGCTTCTCCTCTGTCATACTAATGATCGGTGGGGGTCTCAGCACCGATTACTCGACTAATCAAAACTTATGACATGTCTCTGTGACATTTCAAATTTTTTTTTTTAAACAATAGGGAAACATTAACAATTAACCTTGATTTAATCAATAGGTGATTTCCCGATGACTCATTCCTTTCAAAGGATTCATGGTGAGGTTATTTCTAATCTTTTATTTTGTTATCTGTATAAAATGCTGAAATCTTGCGATTATCTGTCTGGCAACTAAGCCTTTTCAGCAGTTGTCTCAATATTACTAGCAGGATTGCAGTGAAAAGTGACATCAGTATGTAAATAAGATGGCGTCAGGCTATTCACAATAGGTGATGATCACATCTACCCTTCTCCCTCTCCAGGAACAATGACCCCTGCTCAAGTATACTTATAAAATCCTATAAAAATCAATTAGTTAGCTCCTGTCTAATCCTTATTGCCATGGGGCTGCTGTAAAGCATCTCTTAAAATGCTGTCAATAGAGCAGATCAGGAACTTGGCCAATACGGCTGCCACCATAGTAATGAACAAAAATTAGATAAAAAATACTATTAGAAAACATAACCAGATCGGAGAACAAAGAATATTTCAGTACTTGGCTTTGATCAGTAAAAAAAAAAATATCTAGAATATCTAGGTGACACATTCCCTTCTAAAGGGAACCTTTCTTTAAAAATAACCTGAAAGCTCTGTGAAAAATGTCTCTTTAGTTACTATAAATGTATGTCTAAATATGCAGCTGAGAGTTACTACTTGGATGACATGACATTCATTTGCCGAATAAGTCCTACATATTCTATAACCTACAGCTATAAGAAAAAACATTCCAGAATGATTTAATGGGGAATAAAGGTATTTACTAAAACAGACAGGTCAGGAGTGGTGACAAGTCTATGAAAGACACAGTAGAAATGGCATGTAACAAGTATAAATGTAAACAAATATAAATACAGTATTTTATTTTTTCTCAGGATTAATATGTCGTACTCTCCCTAAAGGCAGCTCACATTCAGATCTTAAGGAGAGGCCAGTGATGTCTGGCTCCATCATGCAAGGTAATTGTCAGATGATAAAACACTGTAGAAGTAAACCTCCTCATATTCGTTGGTGATTTGGATGCCAGGAAGCTTTCAGTAGGCCCTGTTTTTGACAAGCTAATTTTTTTTTATCCCCTCTATTAACCATTGGTTGCCTATAGCCAATATTTTAAGTTTATTATAGCAAATAAATATCTCTTAACTGGCCATTAGGTACCCCAAGGGCAGTGTCTGAAAACTTTGAAGAAGGGTTGAAGTATGCAAAGCAGATAAAACGTGAAAGCCCACCAATAAGGTCATTTGAAGGAGCCATCACTAAGGGCAAACCTTACGATGGTGTTACTACGATCAAAGAAATGGGACGTTCCATTCATGAAATCCCTAGACAAGACCTCATTGGCCAGGAAAGTCGCAAAACCCCAGAGAGTTCTAGGACAATAATAGATGGCTCAATATCTCAGGTATGTTTCATACATAGTTTGTGTTGTGTTGGCATTTGTATGTACCCAGTTTTTAAACTTCGTACTGTGTTTTCTCTTTCTAACAGGGTACACCAATAAAGCATGAAGGTGCATCTGGTCAGTCAGCTATTAAACATAATGTAAAGTCCTTGATCCAAGTCCTGGGTCCAAGTAAGCTATCTCGTGGGGTACCGCAGATGGAAATGATGCCAGAAAATCTAAAAATGGTAGAGAGGGCAAAATATGAAGACCCCAAAACCTCAGATGCAATCCGGGCACGTCACACTGTTGTCAGTTCTGGTACATCAGTTCTTCGATCAACTCTCCATGAAGCCTCAAAGTCTCAGCTGAGCCCTGGAATTTATGAGGATGCCAATGCAAGGAGGACACCAGTGAACTATCCCAGTCCTATGTCCAGAAGTTCACCCATGGCACGTTCATCAGATGGTAGGAGATTAGTGAAATTTGGGCAACTTGTCAAATTTAGTCAGCAATGTTAGATGTTACATTAACTTAAGAAGTAAAATACCATCTTGTAAAATGCTTCTTCAGTATAGAAATTTTCTTTTTGCACGCACAGGACTTTTTTCTCCTAGTTACAGTCATGGCCGTAAATGTTGGCACCCCTGAAATTTTTCAAGAAAATGAAGTATTTCTCACAGAAAAGGATTGCAGTAACACGTGTTTTGCTATACACGTTTATTCCCTTTGCATGTATTGGAACTAAACAAAATAAACAAATTGGACATAATGTCACACCAAACTCCAAAAATGGGCTGGAAAAAATTATTGTTACCCTTTCAAAACTGTGGAAAAATAAGATTCTGGCAAAGTCAGATTGTAGGGAGCCCCTCAGTACTGATAGCATGTCTTTTTAAACTGTGTTGGAAAACGTTTTGTCCGAGGTCTCATAGGCCGCAAACAAGTCCTCAGAGAGAGCAGTGTCCACGACCGCGGAGTCCTCTGCATCTCCAGCTGGGGCTACCAGCCGGGGTCGTTTCTTAAGGGGACTAACCTGAGGAGAGTCGTCTCGGGCACTCCATGCAGCTTCGGCGGGGGCGGATCTCCAGGCCTCGGAGACGCGCCCTGAGTCATGCCATCTGGGCCCTCAAGGCTTGGGCAGACCTCCGTCTGAGGCCGGGCATCATGGGACGCCGCCATATCTGGGCCTTTGAAGTACAGCGTCTGGTGCACACGGGTGAATGGGAGAGACTGGTAAGGACTCGCTTGCAGGGCTGATTGAACCGCCGCGGGACGCGTGGAGCGCCCACGGCCAGGAGGGGTCTGTAAGTCTCGCTCGGCAGTGCCATCTTGGGAAGCTTGCCTCGTCGTCTCCCCGGACCGAAAGAAGTAAGTTAGCGGCTGGGAAGCGCCCGGTTTGTGGTTCCTTTTCCTGCCTGGGGTCATCATGATCTGTCGCTGAGCTTGAACAAACAGCTCGGAGTCGCTGGCAGGATGATACGCTACAAAAATTTGTGCCTAGAGCAGGAGCACTCGGTTCACGTGGCCATTCAGTTCAGCGGCCAAGCCACGCTCCCCGGAAAAATAACATTGTTTCAAGCATGTGATGCTCCTTTAAATTCACCTGGGGCAAGTAACAGGTGTGTGCAATATAAAAATCACACCTGAAAGCAGATAAAAAGGAGAGAAGTTCACTTATACTTTGCATTGTGTGTCTGTGTGTGCCACACTAAGCATGGACAGCAGAAAGAGGAGAAGAGAACTGTCTGAGGACTTGAGAACCAAAATTGTTGAAAAATAAACACTCTATGAGCATCTTGTATAACAATTGATCTGTATTTTCTTATGCTGTTATTTTTGATAATTCAATTGTTCATATTTTTCAAAATTTAATAAAGCCTTTTGAAAAGAAAAAAATCAACAATCTTAAGGTTACAAGTCCATCTCCAGAGATCTAGATTTGCCTTTTTCCACAGTGCGCAACATTATTAAGAAGTTTACAACCCATGGCACTCTAGCTTATCTCCCTGGGTATTGACGAAACAGAAAAATTGATGAAAGGTGTCAACACAGAATAGTCCGGATGGTGGATAAGCAACCCCAAACAAGTTCCAAAGGCATTCAAGCTGTCCTGCAGGCTCAGGGAGCATCAGTGTCAGTGTGAACTGTCGACGTTTAAATGAAATGAAACACTATGGCAGGAGACCCAGGAGGACCCCCCTGCTGACACAGAAACATAAAAAAGCAAGACTACATTTTGCCAAAATGAACTTGAGTAAGCCAAACTCCTTCTGGGAAAATGTCTTGTGGACAGATGAGACCAAGATATAGCTTTTTGGTAAAGCACATCATTCTACTGTTTACCAAAAATGGAATGAGGTCTACAAAGAAAAGAACACAGTACCTACAGGGAAATATAGTAGAGGTCAATGATGTTTTGGGGTTGTTTTGCTGCCTCTGGCACTGGGTGCCGTTAATGTGTGCAAGGCATCATGAAATCTGAGGATTACCAGTGAGTTTTGGGTCGCACTGTACAGCCCAGTGTCAGAAAGCTGGGTTTGCATCTGAGATCTTGGGTCTTTTAAGAGGAAAATGACCCCAAACATATGTCAAAAAGCACCCAGAAATGGATGGCAACAAAGCGCTGGAGAGTTCTGAAGTGGCCAGCAATGAGTCCAGATCTAAATCCCATTGAACACATGTGGAGAGATCTTAAAATTGCTGTTGGGAAAAGGCGCCCTTCCAATAAGAGACCTGGTGCAGTTAGCAAAGGAAGAGTGGTCCAACATTCCGGCTGAGAGGTGTAAGAAGCTTATTGATGGTTATAGAAAGTGACTGATTTCAGTTATGTTTTTTTCAAAGGGTGTGCAACCAAATATTAAGTTAAGGGTGCCAATAATTTTGTCCAGCCCATTTTTGGGGTTTGGTGTGACATTGTGTCCAATTGGCTTTTTTTCCTCCCATAATTGGTTTAGTTCCAATACACACAAAGGGAATAAACGTGTGTATAGCAAAATATGTGTTACTGCAATCCTTTTCTGTGAGAAATACTTCATGTTTTTTGAAAAATTTCAGGGGTGTCAACATTTATAGCCATAACTGTAAATGCTATGCAGAAACTTGATGATATGTGGAGGTCAGACTATTGGGATCTTCATCAGTCAAAAGAACTAAGGGCCCTTGACCACACTGCAGCATATCTTAAGTGAATGAATTTGTGCTAATAAGGACTAGGCATAGACTGAATATAGATATAGTGGTCCTAGATTAAGGGCTCATATAAAAGTTCTAGGGGGCATGAGAAATGCTGGGACAGTATTCGTGAGCAAAAAAATTAGTGTTCAATATCTTAACTATACTACATTTTTTTTTCAGGTGGACTTACTCAAGGGAAGTCTTCCAGTCATGAGCGAAAAAGCACATTGACCCCCACACAAAGAGAAAACATTGTTGTGAAGTCACCAGTCCCTGGTGTAGATCCGTCTGCTGCTCACAGTCCCTTTGATCCACTCCTACGTGGTCCAACCCCGGGTGAAGTGTACAGAGCTCATCTGCCACATCTCGATCCAATGCAGTTTCATAGAACATTGGATCCTGGTATGTAAACAGCAGTAAAGTGTCTGTTCTTTTAAAATAACTGTGCCCCCTGTCCTTAGCTTATGTGCTATTACAACTTGGCTCCATTCACTTCAATGCAACTGAGCTTTAATACCGCACGCAACCACAGGACAGAGGTGGTACTGTTTTTTTTGTTTTTTTTAAAGAAATATGTCTTTGTCTATTCTTGGATAACTCCTTTAACCCCTTAAGGACTCAGCGTGTTTCCATTTTTGCATTTTCATTTTTCCCTCATCACCTTCAAAAAATCATAACTTTCAATTTTGCACATAAAATTCCGTATGATGGCTTATTTTTTGCGCCACCAATTCTACTTTTCAGTGACATTAGTCATTTTACCAAAAAATCCATGATGAAACGGAAAGAAAATTCATTGTGGGACAAAATTGAAGAAAAAAAAATGTAATTTTCTACGCAGTGCATTTGTCGTACTTAGGATAAAAATCATAACTACATGCAGGAAAATTTATACGTTTAAAATTGTCATCTTCTGACCCCTATAACTTTTTTATTTTTCTGCTTACGGGCCGGTATGAGGGCAAATTTTTTGCGCCGTTTTCTGAAGTTTTTATCGGTACCATCTTTGCATTGATCAGACTTTTTGATCGCTTTTTATAAATTTTTTTATGATATAAAAAGTGACCAAAATACACTATTTTGGACTTTGGAATTTTTTTGCGCGTACGCCATTGACCGTGCGGTTTAATTAATGATATATTTTTATAGTTCGGACATTTACACACGCGGCGATACCACATATGTTTATTTTTATTTACACAGTTTTTTTTTTATGGGAAAAGGGGGGGGGGTGATTCAAACTTATTAGGGAAGGGGTTAAATGACCTTTGTTAACTTTTTTTTATTTTTTATTTTTTTCACTTTTTTCTGCAGTGCTATAGCTCCCCCACACTGCACACACTGATCTCTTATACTGATCCCTGCAAAGCTATAGCTTTGCATGGATCAGCGAGAGAGGGGCTCGATTGCTCAAGCCTGTAGCCCAGGCTTGGAGCAATCAAACCCAGATGGGACGCGACGGAGCAAGGTAAGGAGACCTCCGCTCAAGTCCTAGCTGATCGGGACATCGCGATTTTATCGCGATAGTCCCGATCATCCCTACTGAGCTGCCGGGAAGCATTTACTTTCATTTTCAGCGCAGCGATCAACTTTGATCGTCGCGTCTAAATAGTTAATAGCACGCGGTACAACAATCGGTGCCGCGCACTATTAGTCCAGGGTCCCGGCTATAAATAGCAGCCGGGACCGACCTGGTGTGATGCGGCGTCACGGCGTGACCCCATTTTAAACACCGGGACCGGGCGCAGGGCTTACAGGTACGCCCTGCGTCCTTAAGATGTTAAAGGGGAAATGTCTTATACATGTGCTTCCCACACCTACTGTTGAGGGGGCCACGAACCTCATTAGTGTGGAGAATATATGGAGCGGTGGTCACACATGTTTGTGGCTCTTTCCATTACTACTATGGGAGTTAAATATTTGGCTCGCTCTTAATAAACTTATAAAACTGAGTGCAGAGAGAGACACACAAGCACGACCACCTCTGCAATTATTCTAAACATGGAGATATCAGCTTCCTAACTAGGTGGGTTAGGGAGTCCCTGTTCTTCACACATGGCCTAAAGGATGGTATCTACATCTTTCAGATGTTTATAGCATATTCTTTGTATGTGCCTTAAATGTCTACGTTGGGAATTCACTTTAAGTAAATTGTTTAGTTTTTGAAGTACAATCATATAGAATACTCCATATTATTGCATTTTAAGATCATTGAAATTTCAAACGGTTGTCATTTGTACCCTTTCTATCTTTTATCAGCTGCTGCAGCCTACTTGTTTCAAAGACAGTTGTCACCGACCCCTGGCTATCCTAGTCAATACCAGCTCTATGCAATGGAGAACACTCGTCAGACAATCCTAAATGACTACATCACTTCTCAGCAGATGCAAGTTAATTTAAGACCGGATGTTGGTCGAGGGCTTTCGCCAAGAGAGCAAGGTTTAGCTATTCCATATCCAGGGGCACGAGGTAAGCTGACTTTTGCACTGTGTGTATGGAATGTAATTGTTTCTCTATTACCTCTGTTATCTTTTCTGTTTTATCATTATCTTGTGAATATTTTTAATCCAGTGTGTTTATATTCCCATTAGGAATTATAGACTTAACCAACATGCCACCTACTATCCTGGTCCCTCATCCTGGAGGAACTAGCACACCACCAATGGACAGAATTACTTACATGCCAGGGACACAACTGGCTTTTCCTCCAAGGCCATATAACCCAGCTTCCATGTCTCCAGGTTTGTTACATTTTTGAATTATAGATATTTTTATAACTTTGTGTAGAAAATCACGTTCTTGCTTTTCACCGTGGTCTATCCTTTTAGATCCATTTAATTTTATGGTGTCAAAAAATATTTGTGTTTTCCAGGGCATCCTTCACCTTTAGCAGCTGCATCCTCTGCCAATGCTGAGCGTGAGAGGGAGCGTGAAAGAGAGCGTGAACGGGAAAAAGAACAGCGTGATAGAGAGCGAGAGAGAGACCGGGAAAGGGAGCGCGAGAGAATTGCAGCAGTTGCTGCTCAAAGTGAACATTACCTGCGGCCAAGTAAGTAAAATAGTTATACAGGATTATATTGCAGTGATAGAACGGCGTATAGGTTGTAATAATATGGTGTCTAGTTCAATTCTCTATGTTAAAAAGGATATTTTAAAGATTCTAACTCCTCACCTATCCAAAGGATATGTGATCAGTGCTTGGTCATTGCGACCCAACTACTGGGACCTCCTGCAATCACAAGAATTGAGGTCCCTTGTTCCCTTAGTGATAGGAACAGTGGCCCATCATGCATGCTGCAGCGTCAGTCACTCGCCTGGAGGCTGCCAAAGACAGCCGATTGCTGTACTTTTGTAGCATGTAAATAGAGCAGTTTACCCACTTATTTTTTTTTTGTGTCCTCATGCCCAAAACTGTACTCAATATTCGGTATGTGGTCTGAGGGCCTTGGAAGAATAGTTGGTCTCTTGGCAGGCTGTAGATAATTTACTGCAGAAAGCTTTCAGACTATTCTTTGTGTAAATGCTATGAAGCTTCCTTTCCCATCTAGCTGCAATCATAAGGAAAAGACAATTTACAGCAGAGGAAAATCTTATCATATAAATGGTGAACATGGTACGGGCTTCTTGGTAGAGAAAATTTTGAAGGGTGTGAAGTTTCTCTGCTCGTGACAGCACCTGAGCACTGACACACCTTTTATTCATGGAATAGTTTTGTTACAAATTCTAATATTCATGCAAATTTCTGGGCATGTGGAGGGTAAGAGGCATGATTCCTGACAATGGTTGAAGTTGGCTTCCAAGGTTTAGTTCAGTTTTCAAGAAAAAAAGTTAGTCTAGGACATCCTGTTAAAATGTTATTATTATTAATAATAATAATTACAAATATCAGGTACACTTATTTACACATTTTATACAATGTAGTTCTTAAGTATAGCATAGATGGTAGGGATCGACCGATTATCGGTATGGGCGATATTATCGGCCGACAATCCCGATTTTAGGGATTATCGGTATCGACAATTACCTTGCCGATAATGCCCCGCACCGCGACACCAGCGCCCCCCTACCCCCCCGGCCCGCCGCACCGCGACCGACCCACTGCACCGCGTCGCACCCCCTACCGTAGTGCTGGGCGGTATACCGGTATGGATTTTTGCCCATACCGCTATACCGGTCGGGCCCCTCCCCCATCCTCCGAGTCAATAAAAAAAAAAATGTTTTTACTTACCCGTAATGGGGGTGGTCCGGGCCATCCATCGTTCCTGTAGTGTCCGGGGGCATTCCGGGTGAAGAGTGAACCGGTCCGGGCTGTCCTTCTCCGGGGGTCATCTTCTCCACTTCAGACAGGCTCCGGCCTAGTATGCTGCATAGACGCCGCTACGCCGTGACGTCAGGTGCGTCGCTGCGCACGGGCTTCACTGCGCAGCGGCGTCTATGCTGCGTTACTAGGCCGGAGCCTGCCCGGAGTGGAGAAGATGACCGCCGGAGAAGAATAAACAGCCCGGACCGGTTCACCCTCCACCCGGAACGCCCCCGGACAGTACAGGAACGATGGATGGATGGCCCGGACCACCCTGACAGGTAGGGGAGAGAAGCGGGTGGTGGCGGTGGCGGCCTATGGCACCGCAAAAGCCACTGCAGTGCATTGATTTAAAGCGCCCGCTTTAAATCACTTCTCTGCAGCGGTGTCGAAGGGGGATAAATAGCTGATAACTTACACCGGAATATCGGTAGAAGTTATCGGCTATCGGCCCTAACCTCCACTGATTATCGGTATCGGCCCTAAAAAAACGATATCGGTCGATCCCTAATAGATGGCACATTCATGCATTTTCCAAAACGCATTGTACAAAATAAATGTAATCATTGACTTGCTAGCAGAAAATTTGCAACAGAAAAGCAGCAGCATATATAGTACGTGTGAACATAACAGCTAAAGCAGCAGACTTTGTGAAAAACCAAAATTTGTTTGTCTCAAACAGCACCACACCTGTACTCAAGTTGTGCGTGGTATTGCAGGTGAATTAGGTTGAAAGGAATGTAGCCAAGTTGTATTTGCACACGCAACCTCAGAACAGGTGTGGACAACCCTTTTAGGGCATTGGGCAAAATAACTGTTAAATGAGGAGTCTCCATCATTCAACAGGTACCTCCTCCAGTTGCTGCCTCGAATAGGTCTGGGAACATATTCAGTGTCATAAAAATGGAGACTGCTTGCATCTGTTTAAAAAAAAAATTGGTTAAAAAGCATAGGCACGGCATGCTTTTAGAAAATTACATATTCTACAAAATGTGCTGAAATAACTTTGTCTTGAATACCGTACATACTCGAGTATAAGCCGACCCGAATATAAACAGAGGCCCCTAATTTTACCCCAAAAACCCAGGAAAAGTAATTGACTCGACTATAAGCCTATGGTGGGAAATACATAATTCCCCCATGCAATCATCCAGACCCCAGTCATCATCGCCATCGGCTGTCCAGGCATGCTGGGAGTTGTAGTTTTGAAACCTCTGGAGGTCTGCAGGTTGAAAACCACTGTGGCCTTCGTCATCAACCAGCCCCCCCCCCACCCGCCCCGGGCCATCCGGAGCTGGTCTGGGCCATCTGTGCTGCAGGGACCATTCGGTGGGGATGGTTAGTCGTTGCGGGCTGTCCATTTTCACCGGGGGGGGGCCTCTTCTCTGCGCTTCGGGCCCAGACTAGTGACGTTGCCTTGACGACGACGCACAGGGACGTTGCGCATGAACGTCCCTGTGCGTCGTCGTCAAGGCAACGTCACTACTCCGGGGCCGGGCCCGAAGCACGGAGTTGTAGTTTTGCAACATCTCGAGGTCCGCAGGTTGAAGACCACTGATGAAGGGATTGACAGGCGGAGAGTTCACTCGAGTATAAGCCGAGGGGCCTAAAGCAAACATAAGAATATCAACTTGTGTGAAGCGATGTAATGCAGTAGGTTTTGACTTTTCCAAACATGGACACTACTACTTTAACCTGATCCATTGGTGTAGTTCAGCAATGTTTGTGCATTGACTTTTTGTGTGCATCTTACTAAGAAAAATATTTATTTCTGCAGTCACAGAACAGCCTGGTAGGCCGAGTAGTCATGGATATGTTCGGTCACCCTCACCATCAGTCCGTTCCCAGGAGAATCTGATACAACAAAGGCCAAGTATATTACACGGAGCTAATGGGAAAAGTGTTATTACACCCTTAGATCCTGCCACGCTAAGAATAATGTAAGTATTTCTCTAGAAAGGTTTCTATAAATAAGCACTTCCCTTAGTACTATAAATTAGCATAAGACTTCCTGTTATTGTACTGGTATCCAGATTTTTATAAGCTTTTAAGACAAATACTTTTCAGAACAGGACGCTGTTAAGAACGTGCTTTATTTTTCTGTGGATTTTGTCTTAATTTGTTATAATTTCTTGTAACCCTCAGGCCACTCAATCCTGGAGGTCCATCTATCACCCAAGGAATTCCTAACACCCGCTACAGCACAGCTGCTGATGCATTGGCCGCCCTGGTAGATGCTGCAGCCTCAGCTCCGCAGATGGAAGTTAACAAGCCAAAAGAAAGCAAACATGAGTCTTCGCGATCAGAAGAAAATATAGCTCGGCGAGCAGCACTAGAGCAACAACAGATGGAGTCTGAGCGTAGACTGGTACAAAGTCCATACACATCTTCAAGTTTCTCAACTAGCAAATCCCAAGGCCAGCAAACTCCGGCTGTGTATTCCGAAGCAGGAAAAGATAAGGCTGCACACACTAAATCACGATATGTGGAGGAGTTAAGGACGCGAGGCAAGACCACAATTACTGCAGCCAACTTTATTGATGTCATCATAACGCAGCAGATTGCCTCTGATAAAGATGGCCGCGAGCGCAGTTCGCAAAGCTCAGATTCCTCCAGTAGCAGTAAGTGTATATTTCCACCTTTTTCCTATATTTCAATTTTTTTATGTTTATTAACCTCTTAATAACCGCCAATATGTCTCTTTTAAGGTGTTCATTAGGGGTACTTATCAGATTTGTATATTACTTCTATTAAAAAATCTTAATCCTTCCAGTACTTATTAGCTGCTGAATACTACAGAGGAAATTCTTTTCTTTTTGGAACACAGAGCTCTCTGCTGACACCTCTGTCCATTTTAAGAACTGTCCAGAGTAGGAGAAAATCCCCATAGAAAGCATATGCTGCTCTGGACAGTTCCTAAAATGGACAGAGATGTCAGAATAGAGCACTGTGGTCATGATGTCAGCAGAGAGCTCTGTGTTCCAAAAAGAGTACCCCTTTAACCAATAAAATATATGATCACAAAATGGTGACTAACAAAAAGTCTCACAAAAATACAAGCTCTAATGTGGCTTTGTCGACTGAAAAAATATATATATATGGAATAATATATGGCATTTGAACGGTGGCAATGGAAAAAACTGAAAAAAATAAAAATTGGAAAATTTGGCTTGACAGGAGAATGGGTTAAAGAGTCATTGCAATGGCAACAGAAAACATGCACGAAAATAGTGATAAAGCAATTTTACATGTGAAGTAGCATTTAGATCATTAGAGGTGGCTAGAATATTCGTCGATATTCATCAGCAGACTATGCCAAACAGACAAACAAATGGGAATCGTAATCGAACGTAAAAAAAAAATGTGGGGGGAGCACTTTAAGCGGCTAAGGGGTAGAGGATTTCTCTTAACCCCTTAAGGACTCAGGGTTTTTCCGTTTTTGCACTTTCGTTTTTTCCTCCTTACCTTTTAAAAATCATAACCCTTTCAATTTTCCACCTAAAAATCCATATTATGGCTTATTTTTTGCGTCGCCAATTGCACTTTGCAGTGACATTAGTCATTTTACCCAAAAATGCACGGCGAAACGGAAAAAAAAATCATTGTGCGACAAAATCGAAAAAAAAACGCCATTTTGTAACTTTTGGGGGCTTCCGTTTCTACGCAGTGCATATTTCGGTAAAAATGACACCTTATCATTATTCTGTAGGTCCATACGATTAAAATGATACCCTACTTATATAGGTTTGATTTTGTCGCACTTCTGGAAAAAATCATAACTACATGCAGGAAAATTTATACGTTTAAAAATGTCATCCTCTGACCCCTATAACTTTTTTATTTTTCCACGTACGGGGCGGTATGAGGACTCATTTTTTGCGCCGTGATCTGAAGTTTTTATCGGTATGATTTTTGTTTTGATCGGACTTTTTGATCGCTTTTTATTCATTTTTTAATGTTATAAAAAGTGACCAAAATACGCTTTTTTGGACTTTGGAATTTTTTTGCGCGTACGCCATTGACCGTACGGCTTAATTAATGATATATTTTTATAGTTCGGACATTTACGCACGCGGCGATACCACATATGTTTATTTATTTTTTTACACTGTTTTATTTTTTTTATGCGAAAAGGGGGGTGATAGGACCCCATAGGGACCTATAACACTGCACACACTGATCTCCCATCCTGATCACAGGCGTGTATTAACACGCCTGTGATCAGCATTATCGGCGCTTGACTGCTCCTGCCTGGATCTCAGGCACGGAGCAGTCATTCGTCGATCGGACACCGAGGAGGCAGGTAAGAGCCCTCCCGGTGTCCGATCAGCTGTTCGGGATGCCGCGATTTCACCGCGGCGGTCCCGAACAGCCCGACTGAGCAGCCGGGATACTTTAAGTTTCACTTTAGAAGCGGCGGTCAGCTTTGACCGCCGCTTCTAAAGGGTTAATACCGCACATCGCCGCGATCGGCGATGTGTGGTATTAGCCGCGGGTCCCGGCCGTTGATTAGCGCCGGGACCGACGCGATATGATGCGGGATCGCGGCGCGATCCCGCTTCATATCGTGGGAGCCGGCGCAGGACGTAAATATACGTCC
This sequence comes from Hyla sarda, assembly GCF_029499605.1. NCBI lineage: Eukaryota > Metazoa > Chordata > Amphibia > Anura > Hylidae > Hyla > Hyla sarda. Next base: position 438,397,131 of record NC_079190.1, read on the forward strand.
TGCATCGTTAATGGGTTAAAGGAAAAGAGACAGCTCCTAAAGGGGAGGCATGTGACTCTGGTTCAGTAGAGTTATAACAACGATTAACCCAAGTGGCCAGGTCAGATCCATCTTTAAAGGCAATCCAACTAAACCCAAGTAATGTAAAAAGCACTGGTGTTTTTCCATTGTCATTCACAATCATTTCTCGCTCGTGTCATTGGGACAGCCTTTTTGCTGACTCATATCTCTAAGAGAAGGTCGTACATGGTTGAGCAGTGCTACCAGGTTAATATTTTAGCATGCCATGGGTAGTTTGTGCGTGAGAAGTGTTTTTTTTCAGTGAACGTTATACCTAGTTCCTTTTCCCAGGCCCTTAGAAGTCCAAAAGAGTTAGAATGTTCACTGTTCGTTAGTATGGATTGTGTAATAGAAAGAAGGTGAGGACTGGAGTAATGGCTCCTCAGGAGTTCATGAAGGAGTCGGGCATAGTGGGGCGCTTCTCCTTGCGATTGTTGAGGTATCTCAGCACTTAGACCAGAACCAATCAAAATTTCTCTATCGGCCCCATTGGGGGACACAGACCATGGGTGTACGCTGCTGTCTCTAGGAGTTATGATACTATGGCAATAAAAAAGTCGGCTCCTCCCCGCAGGATATACCCGCCTCCAGGCCCTGAGCTAATCAGTTTTAGCTTAGTGTCTGAAGGAGGTGGACATGGCCTGGAATTCTCCAGACCAGGTCTTCAGTTTTATTATATTCTTAGGCTGGGTTCACACTACGTTTTGTCCCATACGGGAGCGCATACGGCAGGGGGGAGCTAAAAGCTCGCGCTCCCGTATGTGACCGTATGCGCTCCCGTATGTCATTCATTTCAATGAGCCGACCGGAGTGAAACGTTCGGTCCGGTCGGCTCATTTTTGCGCCGTATGCGCTTTTACAACCAGACCTAAAACCGTGGTTGACCACAGTTTTAGGTCCGGTTGTAAAAGCGCATACGGCGCAAAAATGAGCCGACCGGACCGAACGTTTCACTCCGGTCGGCTCATTGAAATGAATGACATACGGGAGCGCATACGGTCACATACGGGAGCGCGAGCTTTTAGCTCCCCCCTGCCGTATGCGCTCCCGTATCGGACAAAACGTAGTGTGGACCCAGCCTTAGTTAGGGATGTGTTAGTTTTTTAATCCTTTTTCTTTCATGTTTTCAGGTGGGGACTCAGGAACTGCGATTGAGGGGGCACAGACATTGCGTATATGCGCTGTTAACCCCCTCTCGCCAACGGTCAGCGCCTGGGGTTGTACCTCATGGGTCTGGGTCCCCCTATTTCCCTGCTCGCCTCGCTCGCACATGGTAGCTCGGCGTGATGCAGGTGACAGAAAGCCGACTGAAGGCCTCACAGAAGACTCCATTAGGTAAGTTCTTCTGACTGAGTTGAGTATTTATTCCTTTCTCCCTTAGGTGCTGCCTTGCACCCTCTGGAGACCCTCAGTTTTTGGCCCACCTTTCAGGGTCGAAGGGGCTGGCCTGTGCTAGGGGCTTTATCTTTTATTCTGGGGCGAGCAGTGGCATATTTGGAATGAATGGATCACTTTATTCTTATGCACTCGTGTGTGTGTGTGTGTGTTTTTACTATGCGGCTGACAGCCGCGGCGCTTATACTGTTCGGGCGCATGAAGCGCCGACTTTCGCTTCGGCAGTACACGCTGCCGGCGAATATGGGTCTCGCCCGCTCACTTCCCCGCGGGCGCATATGCGGCTGACGTGCGCTCAGGGCAAGGAGCGGGCACCATTACTATTTTTCTTCATCGGCATTCGGAGGCCGGGGCGCTATAGCTCCGCCCACAGGGCCGCCGTAGCTTACTGGAGGCGCGAATCGTCCTCCAATCAGCGCCGTGCACACGATTTTAGGTGGTAGGGGCCAATCAGACAGTGCCCCTGCTCCAGGCTTGCCCCTCTCTGTCTATTGGCTGGCCTGTTTCTCCCTCTCTATCTACACAGAGCGGAGTTCTCCTCACAGCAGCTGCCACAGGGGACACAGACTCGGGTGAGAGAGTTCTTTTTTCGTTATGTCCGTACCCAGAACTGTTCCTCCCTCTAAACAGACAACTGGAGTGTTAGTTTCCTATTTTGTCTGTAAGAGCTGTAATTCCAAAATGCCTGGTTCTGCATAACCCACTTGCTCTGCCTGCTCCACTGCTACCCCAGACCCCCTGGTACCCCCGGATGCTCTTTCAGTTCCAGTGGATTTGGCTGCCCCTCCAGCCTGGGTTTCTTCCCTATCCCAGTATATGGCTGACTTGACTCAAGTCTCCCGTTGGGTGGCTGAGGCCTCCCGTGACGTGGTGTCTGCCTTAAAGAGGTCTGCCCTGTGCCGACCCTCTAAAGGGCCCCGCTCCTCTTCTCCGCATGCTTCACGCTCTCACAAGCGTACTAGGGGTGTCTCTTCTGACTCTTCCATTGAGTCTTCAGGTAGACGTGGGTGCTCCCCTCGTGAGTCCCGCGTCCTCTGGAGGAGCGACGTTTGTGACCAGATGACCCCCGTGTCATCTGGTCACAAACGTCGCTCCTCCAGAGGACGGTTTTGGAGCCAGAGCCGCGTACCCGGTCAGGGTCGCCCCCCTCCAGGGCTGCCTCCACTCGTTCACATTCTCCTGGTGAACTGGCGGATGAGGCTTCCGAATCGGCATCTGACTCAGAGGACCGCTCGGATACAGTGGAAACAGTGAACTCATTGGTTGCGGCCATAAGAGACACCTTTCACTTAGAGGACCCAGGATCTACGGACGTGACTCCTGAAGTATCCTTTCATCGTGCTAAACCAGCACCTCAAAGGTTCAGCTCTCACGCTGAATTTGACACCCTTCTGGAATCTGCATGGAAACATCCCCCCCCAGAGGATCTGTCTGCTTTGGTTCTCCAATGCTCTAAAGCTGGGGACTTTCTGTGCACAGCTTCCATGCTGTCAGCCCGTTGTGCTGCCTTTGCTGTGGGTCACCAAGCAGCCCTCTGCCGTTCCATGTGGCTTAAGGCTTGGAATGCGGATGCCGCCTCCAAAAGGTCTCTCACCGAGCTTCCTTTTACTGGTGCCCGTCTTTTTGGCAAGCGCCTTGACGAGATTATCTCTGATGTGACTGGGGGTAAGAGTTCCTTGTTGCCTCAAAATAAGACTTGCTCTACTTCCCAGAGGAAGTCCTCTTCCTTTTGGACTTTTGGCCCCAATAAGGGGTCTGGGCAGGCACCTTCGCGGGACAAGAAGGCTCCCTCGTTCTAGGCGCGCCCGTCTTGGAAGTCGGACACCAACCATTCCGGACGTTTTTGCCGCCAAATCGGGTAACTGCAAACCCACTTCCGCATGAAGTGATGCCCCCACACACATTCTTGACTCTTGGGTCAGAGACGTGGTGTCCAACGGATACCGAATCGAATTTGGCTCCCTCCCGAGGGATCGTTTTTTTTCTCTGGTGAAGCAGTTTCGGGAGGCTCTCCAGTCCCTGCTTCTCCAGGGAGTTATTGTCCGCGTTCCTCCAGGGGAATGTTTTCGGGGTTTCTATTCCAATCTTTTTGTGGTCCCCAAGAAGGGCGGTTCTGTGCTGCCAATCCTGGACCTCAAGCGTCTCAACCGTCATCTTCTCATCTGCCACTTCCGAATGGAATCTCTCCGTTCGGTAGTGGCATCCATGGAACAAGGGGAGTTTCTTTCTTCGGTGGACATCAAAGATGCCTACCTCCATGTTCCAATATTTCCCGGCCATCAACGGTACCTCCGCTTTGCGGTTCCGGAGGGGCATTTTCAATTCGTAGCCCTCCCCTTTGGTCTGGCCACTGCTCCTCGGGTCTTTACCAAGATCCTTGCCCCAGTGATAGCCCTGTTGTGGTCGAGAGGAGTCTCAGTGATCCCTTACCTGGACGACCTTCTCATCAAGGCTCCCACCAGAGTCCAGACCCTGGAGAATGTGGATCTCACTCTCCAGACTCTGGATCGCTTCGGGTGGATGGTCAACCGGGACAAGTCTGTCCTCTCTCCCACCCAGTCTCTGATCTTCTTGGGATTTCAATTCAACACTGCCTCTGCCCGGATCTGCCTTCCGCCGGATAAACGCCTGACTCTCCTGTCAGGAGTCCGCTCCCTTCAGGCCCAGGTCCCAGTTTCCATCCGCATTTGCATGGAAGTCTTGGGTCGGATGGTAGCGGCCATGGAGGCCGTACCCTTTGCCCAGTTTCATTACTGCCCCCTTCAACTGGCGATTCTCTCTCGATGTGCCAGATCTCCTCTGTGTCTCGATCGCAAGATTGGTCTCCCTCGTCGGATCCGTCAGTCTCTTCTCTGGTGGCTCTGCTCCCCCCTTCTTCTTCAGGGGCGATCATTTCTTCCCCTCCACTGGCAGGTAGTTACAACGGATGCCAGTCTGTCGGGCTGGGGCAGTGTGTTCAGGGACTGGACGGTTCAAGGCCTCTGGTCTCCCCGGGAAGCCCTTCTTCTTGGAACTGAGGGCGATTCTTCATTGTCTTCTTCATTGGGAGTCCCTGCTTCAGTCCCGCCCTGTCCGTGTCCAGTAGGACAACGCCACGGCCGTAGCGTACATAAATCGGCAAGGCGGCACTCTCAGCTCGGCAGCCATGGCCGAGGTGACAAAGATTCTCATCTGGGCGGAAAACAAGGTTCCGGACATTTCGGCAATTCACATTCCGGGTGTGCTCAACTGGGAAGCGGACTTCCTCAGCCGACCCCGGCGAGTGGTCCCTACATCCAGAGGTCTTCGCGCAGATCTGCGACCTCTGGGGCATTCCAGACGTGGACCTCTTCGCGTCTCGGCACAATCGGAAGATCCTTCCATTTGTGTCAAAGTCCCGGGACCCCCTGGCTCTAGCCGTGGATGCACTAGTGATTCCTTGGGCGGGGTTTGCTCTGCCCTATCCGTTCCCTCCCCTTCCGCTCCTTCCCAGGGTTCTGAGGAAGCTCAAAGCGGAGGACGTTCCCGCCATACTGGTAGCTCCAGATTGGCCCCGAAGGTCGTGGTACGCCGACGTGGTCAGGCTCCTGGACGACACTCTGCTGCGCCTTCCACTTCGTCCAGACCTGCTGTCTCAGGGTCGTCTTTGTCGCTGCATTAGACGGCGTGGCGGTTGAGACCGCGGTTTTGAGAGCCTGCGGTTTCTCTTCCCAAGTCATTCGCACCATGCTCAGGGCTCGTAAGCCCTCCTCGATGAAAATTTACCACCGTACCTGGCGGTCTTATTTTCGTTGGTGTGAAGCTCAGGTCTTGTCTCCTGTTACTTTTTCTGTCCCCCATCTTCTTTCCTTCATGCAGTCGGGATTGGAACTGGGGTTGTCTCTCAGTTCCCTTAAGGGTCAGGTTTCGGCCCTTTCTATTCTTTTCCAGCATCCTCTGGCTTCTAATTCTCATATCCGGACCTTCCTTCAAGGAGTGGTGCATGCTGCCCCTCCTTATCGGTCACCTTCTCCCCCTTGAGACTTGAATCTGGTTCTGGGTGTCCTCCAAGGTGAACCTTTTGAACCCCTTAGGAAGGTGTCCCTGCGCCTCCTTTCTTGGAAAGTGGCGTTTCTTGTTGCTATCGCCTCCATTCGGAGAGTGTCTGAATTGGCAGCTCTCTCCTGCCATTCTCCGTTTCTGGTGCTTCATCAGGACAAGGTTGTCTTCCGGCCAGATACTTCCTTTTTGCCTAAGGTTGTTTCTGCCTTTCATCTCAATGAGGACATTGTCCTTCCGTCCCGCTCCTTCTCATCCTAAGGAGCGTTTACTCCACAAACTGGTTGTGGTTCGGGCTGTTAGGTCCTACCTCTCTATCATTACTTCGTTTCGTCAGTGTGATTCCTTTTTCGTCCTTACGGAAGGTCGTCGTAAGGGACAACCTGCTTCCAAGGCCACCATTTCTCGGTGGATCCGGTCTGCCATTTCAGAAGCCTATCGCTGTAGGGGGAAGATTCCTCCCTTCAGGGTTGTGACTCGTTCTACCTGTTCTGTTGGGGCATCCTGGGCTCTCCAGAACAAAGCCTCGGCCTCGCAGATTTGCAAGGCGGCTACCTCGAGGTTCTACCTGGTTCATACCTTCGCATCCGTTGATGCTAGTCTGGTCCGTAAAGTGCTGCAGGGGGCAGTGGAACAGCCATCTGCCTGACTACTTATCTGCCCACCCAAGGGACGGCTTTGGTACGTCCCATGGTCTGTGTCCCCCAATGGAGCCGATAGAGAAAAGGAGATTTTTTAATGCTTACCGTAAAATCTCTTTCTCGAAGGATCCATTGGGGGACACAGCTCCCGCCCTTTTGGGTTTCTCTTTGGTTCTCTGTCCGAGGGTGTGTTCAGTTACACTTTTCTTCTGGTTTCGGACAGTTCGTGTTTTTTTCCTTGACCTGTCGGTCCTCTCCTATTGCTCTGGTACTAAAACTGATTAGCTCAGGGCCTGGAGGCGGGTATATCCTGCTGGGAGGAGCCGACTTTTTTGTTGCCATAGTGTCATACCTCCTAGAAACAGCAGCATGCACCCATGGTCTGTGTCCCCCAATGGATCCCTCGAGAAAGAGATTTTACGGTAAGCTTTAAAAAATCTCCTTTTTTTGGCATGTCTTTAGGGCATATCAAATTTTTTTTTAAAAGGACATGGACACTGTACGGAATTGTTCTCTATTTATGATTCATTTGCAGAATGATTGACAGTAGATTTTGTTTCTGTGATTGTTTTCAGTGTCTTCCCATCGCTATGAGCCCCCAAGGGACACAATTGAAGTTATAAGCCCAGCAAATTCCCCAGTTCCGGTGCAGGAAAAAGAAACCTATTCCCAGGAAGTCCCTAAAGCAAGCCAAGCAGAAGGTACGTTTCCAGCACTTGTATAGACATAGCATTACGAAAATGCACAAACTTTAAAATATAGACAATGGCCCTGATTTAAGCTAAAACCGACTAGTTTTGTCGGGTCATTCCAGGTTATTTTGGCACATAGTGAAATGTCACTGCCAGTGTGCACCCGGAAAATTTGCCAAACCCAACATTACATTGTGGTTGGCCAGAAAAGGGGGTGTGGTCTCACAACCAGACTTATTTACTATTAGATTCACAGACAATCCTGTGAATAAATGGCAGGAAGTTTCCACCAAGATATAGCTGGTAAGAAAACTTTCCCAACATGTAAATCTGTGAATCCCCATATTAAAGAGAGTGGAATCCTCCAAGTCGGAAAAAACTTTTCACACTAGTAAAAACCCAACACTTAGTAAATGAGGGCTAATCCTTTTTTTTTTCCTTTCCTGTCTGGTTTAGCTGAAAGTAGCCGACAGTATGAAGGACAAGCCGGTCGCTACAGGCAACAACAGGAGTCTCCTTCCCCACAGCAGCAAGCACCTGTGCCGCAAACGCATAGACTTATCACCCTGGCTGATCACATATGTGTAAGTTTTGTAAATTAGAATTTTACATTTGGTCTGTGATGGGCTAAGAGACAAAATTTCTGTTTATTCTAGTTTGTGTCCCTGTGCTGTTCATGTCTGATTTAATCTGTTTCTGACCTTTTTTTTTTTTTTTTTTTTCTCCCCCCTTTTTTAGCACATTATAACACAAGACTTTGCTAGGAACCAGACTACAAGCCAGTCTTCTCAGCAGCCCCCTGCATCTACATTCCAGAGCACTGCACCATCATCTGCACCCGTCCGATCGAAGCCCTCCTCCCACAGGTTTAGTCCCGAATCCCAAGCCCAGCCTGTGCATCACCAGCGGCCTGCCTCAAGGGTGTCACCTGAAAACATGCCAGACAAGCCCAGAGGAAGGTAATGCGATGCATGGGAATTCTATATTTTTATGTGTGGAAAATATACACTATAACTTACATTTATTAATCTCATAATCTGGTGCATTGTTTACAACAGGCCTGGGAAGTCACCAGACAGAGGGCACATTAATGAGCCATATGAGCCTATATCGCCTCCACAGGCTCCTATTATGCATGCAAAACAGGATAACATAATGCTACTGCCACAGAGACCTGAGCCTGCTGAACAAAGGTATGATGTCAAGATGTGGATTATTTGTAATAAGGAGATTTTTTTGTACTCACCGTAAAATCTCTTTCCCGTAGCCTTCATTGGGGGACACAAACACCATGGGTATATGCTCTTGCCACTAGGAGGCGTTGACACTAGGAAAAAGTCTGCTCTTCCCTGGCAGGATATACCCGCCCACCAGAAGTGAGGTAATCAGTTTTGTCCCTAAGCAGTAGGAGAAGCCAACCAAGAGAAAAGTCCGAAGGACTCTAGAAAGGAATCCCGGAGAAACACCCAAGAACCGGAAAAGGCTATCCGGACAAGAATGAAGACATGGGTGGGTGCTCCCAGCAATGTTTCGTCAGGACGGGAATTGAGGGAAAAGCGAAAGGGAAATCGGCTGGGACTCCCAGGCTCTGGGCACAAGAAGATTAATCCTAAAGATCGGAGGGACAGTGTAGCACCACAGACACTGACAAAGGGAAGGATGAGCACAACCTTCCCGGATATTGCGCCAAGGAAGGAAGAGAGCAATGGCAGACTGGCTGTCGCTGAGCTATACACGATTGCATAAAATCCCTCCTACAAAGGAAAATGCCCTAGCTGCATGAGCAGCAGTAGACCACCAGAAAGAGGAGGAGAGCCAGGCTGCAATAGATAGCAGTAAGCACACAAGCAGAGCTGTCGAAAAGCACTTCCAATCGCTCGCAGCTAAAAAACAAAGGCCCAGAAAGGTACCCCATGATGTAGGGGGAAGTGCGAGATGGCTCCATCTTGGCAGAAGAAAGTGCTCAGTGAAATAGTCCCCCTGGTGGAGGGGAAAAACAAGGGGAAGTGGAGAAGAAACTCTGGCACTGACCGTGCAAAGCTTCCTGATCCCAGTACCCCCTGTGAAAGGGAATTTCCCAAGAGCGCTATGTACTGTAGGAGCAAGGAAATTCCGCCCTGTGGTAGCGGATCAAAGCACTGGATGGACGTAGACCCCAGGGACCCTGCGAATACACACTGATGCACGGAGGAGCCATGTTGTGTCCCCAGAGGGATTTGAATCCTGCCCACTGGAGCTGGGAGATACAGAGACACAAATGCAAGATGGAAGCACACGTAGCAACCTACAGTGTTGGGAGGAAACGCCCCATTGGGGCGAAACCTTGGACCCTGCTGAAAAAAGGGGGGGGGGCAGATGGTGCGGCCACGTATCCATCCTGGCTGATGATTAAGGCAACAGAGCAGGCGCCTGAGCCACCCCGTACAGGAACCCAGAAATATACCTGGAGGCATGGGGGGGCTGCAGAACAGGCTATCGCCCCAGCAGGCACCATGCCCGAACAGAGGTGCTCAAACGCTGCAGACCTGTGGAAACAATTACACAGGAAGGCCTGAGGTACACCCCACCAAAAAGGAGGGGAGGAAGGCTCCACATAAACAGGGTGTCCAGAGCATATGTAGGGACACAGACATTGGTACTTCATGATAGTATAGGGGTACCACAGACATCCAAAGCATGGAAACTAGTCTCAGAACCCAACGGCGTGCCACAACCATGCCCTGAGAAGACTAACGTTACGCTGTTAGAAGGGGAACTGAGAGTGCAGCTGCTGCAAGGTCCATAGAACCTGCAGGAAACGCCCACACCCCATCTCTTAATGGCACTACACACCAGAACTGCAGTCGCAGACTAAAGAGATGAAGGACAAAGGAGGTGCAGGAAATATGCACACACAGTCTGACTTACCGGTAGAAAGTTCCAATGAATCCATAGAGCTACTTCTTCGGAACTTCACACTGAAAGTGAGTCACCGGATGTCTGCCGCTGGAGCCGCAGGAATGGGGAAAGTGACCTGGTGGATGTAAAAACCATGCAGACAGTCTAGCTAATTGGCATCCTCGGAACCACACACTGAAAGTGGTTTACCAACCCTTAACTGTGATAGCAGCAGGCCTGTGGAGAGGGACCTGGGAAAGTAGGGAACCTTGCGAACCACTACTTGGTGCATTGTGAAAGGCCCATGGAGCAACTTGGGGTCCCTCGCTCAGAACTAGACCTCGGCAGTGGGATACCTTAACTTCTGCCAAGGTGTGTAAAGTGTATGGTAGGTGACACAACGTAGTGGTAAACCACGCAGACCACTGCCTGGTTCACTGGTATAGGGTTCCTGAATGCATAGAGTCAGTTCTGCACACTGACTCTAAACGAAAGTGGGGTACTGGAGTGCGGCCGATCTGATGGGTGACCCCCAAGCAGAACAAAGTCTGACTGACGTCATTCCTGTGTACCAGCAGGGGACCCTATTCCAGATTTCTCCCACCATTAGTGAGGTACTGGAAGCGCCAACCCAGGGATGGAGACCAACTGCGTCGGAAACCGTGCAGACAACAGTCTGGCTGAACGAGTATACCTCCAGGTGCTGGCTAAAAAGGAACAACAGTCGTATCGCCGATCACTGTGCCCCCTTGGTGGCAGGTGGGAAGACGGGGAGGCCTAGGAGCCATGGATAGAATCCCCGCCACCCTGGGAGATCGGGCGAGGCTGAGGAGCCATGGATTGTATCCCCGTCGTACTGTATAGGGTCCATAGGACACAGCACACTGGTAGTGGGGTACCCGAACTCCAGCCGCAGAGACATCAGACATGTGAGAAATGACAGGCGGCGGAGGAACCACGCATACCACTGTCTGGCTTACTGGTATGGGTCCATAGTATGCAACAGGTTACTCCAGACACATTGCACTGGCTTAGGGATACCAGAATATCAACCGCGGATGCGGCAGATATGAGATTGGTCACCTGTGGAGGAGGGAATCGTAGTGTATGCACACGGCAAGAGCCCTCCCCTGATGGATGACCGTCCAAGGAAGAACCTCAAAAAGGCCCTGGGCGTCCGCCAGGAACACAAAAGCCCTGTAAGGCCACCGGACCGGAGCCACGCCCCGATAGGGAGGGACTGGGACCTGCCGTGGGAACAGTAAACCTGGCATGGTACGCAGTGAAAGGGGAAACCAGGCACAGAATGTAACCCCAGAATCTTCAGGGACCGCGTAAAGGCCTGCCACCGCGGTTCGCATATGCTCCCTCACAGAGTGCAGAATTGGGTATGGCAGAGGCATAGGACAAAAAACATTGTGCCAATAGCACTATCTGAGAAAAAAAGGCAGACCCCATATACAGTCCCAGAAAAGAACCCAGCAGATATTAATCTGATAAAAACAGATATTACGGGCAAAAAACTAATAATGGTTAATGGTATTGTGTTTTTTGAGAAGCCACAAAAAACACAATACCATTAACAGCCTCTAGAGCAGGGTTTCTCAACTGGTGGTAAAAACTAAGTGTATGGGAGGGATGGAGGGGGAGAGAGGGATAATGACAAAATGGGATCAGAGGGAGGGGGGAATTATGGCACGTGGGGATTAAGATGGCGGGGGGAGTAATGATTATTTCCCCCCCCCTCTTTTGCCATTATCACTACCCCCCCCCCCCCCCTCTCTATCTCATTATAACTCCTCCCACTCCCTCCATCTTTATCCTTTTGTGCCATTATTCCCCCCTCCCTCTCATTCCCTTTTGCCATTTTGGATTATAATGGCACAAGGGGATTAAGATGGAGGGGGGGGAGGGAAATAATGGTAAAAGGGGATGGGAGTATTGCATTAGTATAAAACTAAGCACACGCCTTTGGTCCGCGCGAGGGGTACCCAAGTACAGTCGCCAAAAAGGTTGAGAACCACTGCGCTAGAGGGCGTCTTCCAGTCAGAGACCAGGGGAAGACAATTTTTTACTTATTTTTTCATAAACTAACCTAGCGCAGGATGCACGTATTCCTGGCATTAACTCCCGAGCCCAAGCCTGGATGCACTATGGGGAAAGGAGAGGGGTGGAACTAAACTCTGTTGTCTTATACTCACCCAGACTGCTTCAACCAGCTTAGATAGCAGGGACAGTGGGGGGGGGGGGGAGGCTGTTGGCGAGAAAGGGTTAAAAGTACATAATCTGTGTCCCTTTGTCGCATATGGGGAAACAGGTAGCGCCATGCTCCTGAACTGAGAAACATATACAGTCCCAGAAAAGAACCCAGCAGATATTAATCTGATAAAAACAGATATTACGGGCAACAGATCGCAGGCGTCGGCCATTGCCGGCGGGTCCCTGGCTGCGATCAGCAGCCGGGATCAGCCGCGCATGACACGGGCATCGCTCCGATGCCCGCGGTTATGCACAGGACGTAAATGTACGTCCTGGTGCGTTAAGTACCACCTCACCAGGACGTACATTTACGTCCTGCGTCCTTAAGGGGTTAATCATAGGACAATCCATTTAATGTGAAGCAGCAACTTCTTTATTCCTTTGAGTAGGATATATAGGTACCGTATATACTCGAGTATAAGCATACCCGAATATAAGCAGAGGCCCCTAATTTCACCCCAAAAACCCAGGAAAAGTAATTGACTTGACTATAAGCCTAGGGTGGGAAATTCATCATCCCCCCCCCTCCATCATCACCGCCTGTCAATCCCTTCATCGGTGATCTTCAACATGCGGACCTCCAGATATTGCAAAACTACAACTCCCAGCATGTCCGGGCATGCTGGGAGTTGTAGTTTTGAAACCTCTGGAGGTCCGCAGGCTGAAGACCACTGCGGCCTTCGTCATCATCCAGACACCTCATTTAGTTTTCGACTCGCCTCTCCTCAGTGGGAAGGAAGGGTGAGCTGGTTCGGGCCATCTGTGCTGCAGGGACCGTCCGGTGGGGAGGGTTAGTCGTTCCGGGCTGTCCATTTTCACCAGGGAGGCCCTCTTCTCCACGCTCCGGGCCTGGCCTCGGACTAGTGACATTGCCTTGACGACGACGCACAGGGACGTTCATGCGCGTCCCTGTGCGTCCTCGTCAAGGCAACATCACTAGTCCGGGGCAGGTGCGGAGAAGATGGACAGCCCAGAACGACTAACTATCCGCCTAACTCTCCGCCTGTCAATCCCTTCTCAGTGGTCTTCAACCTGCGGACCTTCAGAGGTTTCAAAACTACAACTCCCAGCATGCCAAGACAGCCGATGGCTTTCCGGGCATGCTGGGAGTTGTAGTTTTGCAACATCTGGAGGTCCACAGGTTGAAGACCTCTGAGAAGGGATTGACAGGCGGAGAGTTCACTCGAGTATAAGCCAAGGGGGGCGTTTTCAGCTCAAAAAATCGTGCTGAAAAACTCTGCTTATACTCGAGTATATACGGTATGTATATAAATGCTAGTTATGTTGCACACGTCTGTAATTCCTTCCAGCTATGAAAGATTGAATACTTAGTGTCTTTTGTTTGTCTCCTCTTGATTTTTCTTTAGGAATGACTCCCGTTCACCAGGAAATATGAATTATCTTCCCTCCTTCTTTACTAAGTTAGAAAACACCTCCCCTATGGTGATGTTCAAGAAACAAGAGATTTTTCGTAAGTTAAACTCTACTGGTGGCGGTGACTCTGACATGGGTAAGTGGGACAAAACCTTTTTCTTTCATGGGCTCTTTCTAACTCTAATTGGGGAGGCAACAATGAAACTTACTGTATTCCATAGTTTATATATATGGTGGTTAATAACTTAATATTTATTCTGAATTCTGAGCAGATTTCATTTTCCACTAATAAAAACCCTCATTTTAACACATGTATTTAATTCTCTGTTATCCGAATAATATTTATGCAGAATTACTTATTCTATGCAGAACCTGCAGTCTATCCAGTAGCGCAATTTTAAGAGTAGCTATCTTTTTTTTTTTTTTTTCTTTATCACATTTTTATGAGCACTGTGCCTATAAGTTGGTGCTTTACTTTCCTTACAGAGTCTGACACTCTATCTTTGGATTCACAAATCGCAAACAGCTGTATATAATATATAAATATATATATATATATATATATATATATATATATATATATATATAATCTAATTGGAAATATGCTTTTTTTTCTGGATCTGATTTATACCTAAAACCACCACTTCTAGTGAAATGGTCCTCTCAAAGAGGAGGTCATAGTACATAGAAAACAGGGGAAGTAAAAATCCATAAATGAAAAACCTGATTTAAATTGTAGTTTGTTTTTTTAAGGTACGTTTTTTTTAGATGACTGGCTTTATATGATGTGTGACAAATGGCTTCAGTATAAGATCAAATTATTAGTGTATGACCGTGTTTATCTCAAATGCATTTGAAAAAATCCCTTTTGCAGTGCTGATACATTAAGTAATTGTTTTCTTTCTACTGAGGTATTTTTATGAAAGTACTTAGTTCACTGCAATGGAAAATGTCTCTCATTCATTAAAATTTAGACTGCACTTTACAGCCTATAGTACATTGGATTAGTCTGTTGACCCATAAATAATATTTAAAGGGGTACTACAATCTCCCCAATTCGCCTTCCCTGCCCTCTTTGGCCTCATTGCGGCCGCCAAAAGGGGTCGGGATAGCCAAAGTAGGAAAGTCAAACCAACTTGCGTAACGCCCATTGACTTTACTGGTAGTTGTGCAATCTGCATAGCCCTGCAAGCTACAATTTTTACATACATTTTTACTCCCATTAAAGTCTATAGTTCCTCAAACTGTGTAATTTTCCTACTTTGACTGCATTAGGTTTTCTTGGCCTCCACTGGCTACAAACCTGTGCTTCAGCTTGTCCAAAGCCATGATTTTATAAGCCATGATTTCTATAATTAGTAAAAATTTTCTGAATTATATTAGAAAGGTTAATGTTTTGCCAAGATGTACAACATCTTGGCAAAACATTATCTGAAAGTAATTTAAATTATGGTTTTTAATAATGGGTGCGAACAATAAAGGGCAGATGACAATGGGACACCCCAGGCATTTTGAGGGGGGCTACAAAAAGTACTAGATATTCTTATGAACACCACAATGTTCTGCTTGACTGCAGAAAAGCATTTTGAAGAGAACCGGTAATCAGTTTAATGCTGCCTGAACCACAAGTCATTGGGGCTGTCCCAGGTGGCTACTGCTTGCCCTGTCGGCCCCAAGTGTTCTCTCTTCTCTTCTCTAGCATGGTGGGTGGATAAAAACTGCTGGGGACTCATGACTCATGGTTTAGGTAGATGAAAGTGATGACAAGTTTCTTTTCTCGGTCGCTCTTCATTGGGGGACACCTATATTGATGGGTATATGCTCTTTCCACTAGGAGGAGCTGACACTAGGAAAAAAAAGTCGGCTCCTCCCTGGCAGGATATACCCGCCCACTGGAAGTGAGGTAATCAGTTTTAGCTTTTGTCAGTAGGAGGCAAGACAGATGTCTGAGAGCTCCCCAGACCTGATCTTTTTTTTTTTTAATTGTTTTCTAGTAAGGGGCTGTTTAGTTTTTTCCTCCCTTTTGTTTCCCTTTTTCAGGTGGGGGTTCAGGAGCATAGTGCTACCTGTTCCCCCATATGCGACAAAGGGGCACGGAACAGAAGAGTTTGGGCCGTCAATCCCTTCTCTCCAACAGCCAGCGCCTGGAGGTTTTACCTTGTGTCCGGGTCCCCCACTGCCCCTGCTCACCCCGCTATCTTAGCCTGGTATGATGCAGCGTGGCCATAAGCTGGTTGAAGACGCCTTGGTGAGTATAAGAAGATGGCGTCCGCAGGTGAGTATGTTTCCTTTATTAGAAGCAGTAGGTGTGGGCTGTGTTTCTGCATACTGGGTCCTCGGGAGGACAGCCGCTGGCATTTTTGCAGCAGCTACCTCCACAGGAGTTATTTTCCGGCTCACCTCTGAACAGCCTTGCTGTTCTTCCTTTCCATTTTTCCCCCCGATTGCGGAGGTCGGCAGCGCACTGGGTGCTCAGCTGGCAGGGTTCAAGGAGTTATGGCGGCACATGGATCCGTCCTTCTTCTCCTCCTGAGCCAGCGCCCTAATCGGAGGCCAGGCAGTGCCGCCTCTTAAGTTTCAGGGGGTTATGGCAGCAGTAGCTCTGCCCTTTTCCCTCTGTGCGGCACACGAACCGGGAGGTCAGGCAGCACCTCTCCAGGTTTGTGTGCCCCACGGATCTTGCTGCGACCGGCGGGTGCTTACCCGTAGCCGTGATCATATATACGCCTCCAGCAGCGTTAGCTCCGCCCCTCCGCCGTTGCGGGGGTCGGTGGCACTTTGTAGTCTGAGTAGGCTCTGTTGGCCCCCCTGAGCTTCAGCCCAGCGGGAGCTGGCCTGGACGCTCTTGTTCCTTGGGCTCTGTGCTGTGCGGTGGCTTAGCAAGCGCTTCTATGCGCACTGCTCCGTGCTATCGTTGCTCCTAGGGCTCCCGCGTGTGCATTCCTTAGTGTCCTTGCAGGAGGGACATGGTGTGGGCATCCTTGCCCTTCTAACTTGGGAGATCATGCGGACAGCGCAGGGCGCCTGCTGCTGGTCACTCTGAACATTTTAGTGGTGTTTGGCACCCTCTTGTGGCCAATAAGTAAATTGTCCCCTTATTTTTCAACTCTTGGCCTGTAATATTTGTTGTTTTCAGCCTAATATCTGTTGGGGGTTGTTTTATTGTTTCTCTCTCCCTGTACGGGATCTGATATGGTCAATAACATTGAATTGGTTGAGTTATGCCTCTGGCATACCGAATTTCAACAGGGTTCTCACTCTGTCAGGTTGCGTATGTGACCCACCATAGCGAGTCTTTGCCAAGGATTTCACTGGGGTTACAGTCAGTGACTGGTCCTATACAGCTGATCACCATGACATGTCTGTCATGTCTGCCGGTCACCCATCGGGGTTTCTTAGCTTGTGCATAACATTTTCCCTCCTCCACAGGATGCCGCATCTGCGGCTAATGCCCCGGATCCCTACGTTTAGTGCTTGGTCTCCCTGGAATTGTCCCTACGTGGGCATGGGTTGGACCTGATGTCATTATGCCAGACAGTAGTCTCATCTGTCTCTCATTTCACAGCTGCCGCATCTGCGGCTGGTTTGAGTACCCCACTACTAGTGCGAGGTACCAGTAAGCCAGATAGTGTCTGCATGGTCTCTTATTCCACCGGGTCGCCCATCAGATCAGCCGCACTCCTGTGCCCCACTTTCTGTGGGAGGGTACGAAGAAGTGACCCTGCGTGTTCTCAGCAATCCTCTCCAGTTTGCCAGACGGAAGTTCAGGTATCCCACTGCCAAGGTGTAGTTCCGAACGAGTCACCCCTTGTTGCTCCAAGGGCCCTATACAAAAGGCTGGTTCACGGGGTTCCTTCCCTACCTTACCAGGTCCCTCTCTACATGCCTGCCGCTCTCACGGCTGGATGCTGGTATCCCACTTTCGATGCGTGGTTCTGTATGCGGGACCTGGTGTGGCCGTGGTCCTTATGCCAGATGGGGTGCAGGCGTCTCCTACAGGTTCCATGGCCTTTAACAGCAGCAGTAGCACTCTCTGTTCCCCTTTCTAAGGGTGCAACATTGGTCTGCTAGGGGCATGGTTGTGATCCACCGTTGGGTACTGAGCCTGTCTTCCATACTGACAGATTTTTGGAGGCCTGCGGTTCCTTTCGTGTCTGCAGTCTTGGTACCCCACATCTCGTGAGGTATCCATGTCTGTGTCCCTACGTCTGCTAAGGCCCCCAGAACGTGTATAGCCCACCTTCCTTTCTGTCGGTGGGGTGGGCCTTCCTGTGATCTTGTTTCCGCAGGTCTGCAGCGGTTGAGCACCTCTGTATGTCCCCCATATGTCTCCAGGCATCTTCCTGGGTTCCTGTGCAAGGTGGCTCAGGCGCCTGCTCTGTTACCTTAGACTCGACCGGGTTGAGTCTGTTGGCACCCCTCTGGTCCAGGGCTTCACCGATGGGATGTTCCTCTCAACGCTATTGGTTGCTTTGTATCTGTGCGTGCTCCTTACTTGCATTCATAGTCACGTCTTTGTATCTTTTCCCAGCACCAGGGTCCAGGATTCCGATCTGATGTGGGGATGCACATTGGCTCCTTCATACTTCATTGTGTTGTAGCAGAGTTCCTGGGGGATTCGCACACCCAGTACTTTGTTCCGTTGCCGTAGGGCGGTATTTCCCTGCTCCTACAGTGCCTGGTGCACTTTTTCATCCCCCTTCCTCAGCGGGTACGGGGATCAGGGAGCTTGGCTGGTCAGGGCATGGGTTTCCTCTAGACCACCCCTTGTTTTCCCCTCATCTAGGGGGACTATTCCGCTGAGCGCTTTGTACCTCCAAGATGGAGCCTTTTCTCTCTTCCCACTATATGGGGTATCTGGCAGTTTTTTTTGTCTGTGAGCATTCAGATGAGCATTTTGCTGTCTATACTTGTGTGCTTTTGCCCACTATTGCAGCCTGACTCTTTTCCTGTTTCTTGGTTGTTGTCTACTGCTGCTCATGCAGCCTTGACACTCTCCTCTGTTGGCGGAGTTTATGCACTCATGTATGGCTCGCCGACAGCTGCTCTAGCCACTGTGTGTTGTTTGGGTCCTGCCTCTGCTCTCCTCCTCCCTCGGCGCATTCTCCCTGGAGGGTGTGTTCATCCTCCCCTTTGACAGTGTCAGTTACACTACACTACACTGACACCACCATCTTCTGGAATAACCTTCCTGTGCCCTGCCGGGTTCCCTTTTGTTTCCCCCCCCCCCCCCTTTGTTGGCTTCTCCTACTGCTTTGTGACAAAACTGATTACCTCACTTCCAGTGGGCGGGTATATCCTGCCAGGGTGGAGCCGACTTTTTTTTTCCCTAGTGTCAGCATATACCCATCAGTATAGGTGTTCCCCAATGGAGGCTACGAGAAAGAGAGAGAATTTACGGTGAGTACAAAATATCTTCTTTTTAAAGCAATACATGACTAAAGTTGTAGCCTACTTTATGACCAGTGTTTATTGTTGCCCATGTAACAGATGTGCTTTATAGTAGTGCCATTCAGTAATACACCCAATTAGAAATGGCACATTGTAATGCCCATATACTGTATTGCCATTAGCGGTTTTTAGTTCTCCCCCTCAGTAGCTCTCACCTTAAAGGGGTACTCCGGTGCTTAGACATCTTATCCCCTATCCAAAGGATATCACCTCCCCCGCCTCCACCCCCCCCCTCCCGTAGGCTTGCATTGAGGGGTGGAGCGTGACGTCACACGCCGCCGGCCGTGTGGTCGCCGGTAATCAGACCCTGAGCGAACACGCTCCGGGGACTGATTACAAACGGGGTGCCGCGTGCAAGATCCCGGGGGTCCCCAGCGGCGGGACTCCCGCGATCAGGCATCTTATCCCCTATCCTTTGGATAGGGGATAAGATGTCTAAGCACCGGAGAACCCCTTTAAAGTTACAGCTATTTTCCTGGAACCAATTTCAAATTGTAATCAGGAAATATTGGATCTATTTACAGTGGTCCAGGAAAGCGCAATCTTTGTTGAAACTATTGTAAAAATAT
This sequence comes from Hyla sarda, assembly GCF_029499605.1. Classification (NCBI taxonomy): domain Eukaryota; kingdom Metazoa; phylum Chordata; class Amphibia; order Anura; family Hylidae; genus Hyla; species Hyla sarda. The sequence continues at coordinate 438,416,466 of NC_079190.1, forward strand.
GTTAACCTGGAGTGCCTCTAGGTATTGCAAAACTACAACTCCTAGCATGCCCAGACAGCCTTTGGCTGTCCCGGCATGCTGGGAGTTGTAGATTTGCAATAGCAGCAGACACCCTGGTTGGGAAACACTGCTCTACAGAATTGAGAAGCTTTCCTCTGTGTGCCTTGATGTTGTAGTATTTATTTCTCAACTTTTCTATCTTGCTTAAGAAAGAATTGATATTGGTCACTAATATAAACCTGAATGTATCTATTGCAGCTGCTGCTCAACCAGGAACCGAAATCTTTAACTTGCCAGCAGTCACTACCTCAGGTAAGAGCTGAGATCTGACATGGTTGGCTTTGTACCAGTTGTAGAGATGGCTCAGTCTAATTTTAGTTATTATTTGTATATTATTAAAAATTGACTTCAGCATGTGGAGAATTCCAGCATTGCATCAGATCATGAACCTACCTATTGAAGTCAGTGAGTAGCAAAATCAGCTGCAGAAAAAATGCAGCAAAATACAGCATGTGAGACCCTACCTTTTAAAGGGGGTAATCCAGCCTTGTAAAACTGCTGGCTAGCCTAAGGAAAGTATAGGGGATAAGATGCCGGGGGGGGGGGGGGGGGGGCGGGGTGGTCAGACTGCTGGGTTCCCTGCAATCTCTGGCCCTGCACCCTGGCATTCTGAACATTTATGTTCAGAACGTCGGCCATGCTAGGCTTCAGAACAACCATGGTCGTCACACCCTCTCCTTTTATTTCTATGGGAGAGATGCAGATACAGCGTTCACGGATCTCCCTTAGAGATATATGGAGGGGCATGTCTGCCCCAGTTTTGGGCTATGGTCGCCAGTAATCCGGCATGGAGCGCAGTGTATAGGGGATAAGATGTCTAGGAGTGGAGTACCACTGTCAGGTAATACGGGTGCCAAGCTCATGTGGTGCACTGTGGCAATGTCCCCACTGCCCTCTAGCACCACCTACTTTCCAATGTTTGCCAGTGCTTATACCTGTTTTGCTGTACTACAAGTAGCGGTATAGAGTGATGAACTGTAGTATTGGCCCTTTAACTTGAACTGTGCAACGCTGCAGAACTCTGCACCGCTACTAGTGATACGTATGTGCCCTGGTAGACATTAGGGACTGTGGTGTTAAGCTTCACAACCCCTCCAAACATCTGCTTAACCCCTTAAGGACACATGGCATACCTGTACGCCCTGAGTCCGCTCCCATTCTACAACGCGGGGCCACGGCGTGGCCGCACATCATAGCGGGTTGGGCCCGACACCTAGCAACGGCCAGGACCCGTGGCTAATAGCGCATGGCACTGAACGTGGTGTCGCGCTATTAACCCTTTAGACGCGGCGTTCAAAGTTGATCGCCGCGTCTAAGGTGAAACTAAACTGCTCCCGGCTAGCTCAGTGGGCTGTTTGGGACCACAGAGATGAAATCGCGGCGTCCTGAACAGCTGTAGGACATGAGGGTACCCCTACCCTCCTCCTGGTGTCTGAGTAAAGATCATTTAACCCCTTCCCTAATAAAAGTTCGAATCACCCCCCTTTTCCCATTTAAAAAAAAAAGTGTAAATAAACATGTGGTATCGCCGCATGCGGAAATGTCCAAATTATAAAAATATATTGTTAATTAAACTGCACGGTCAATGGCGTAAATGCAAAAAAAGGGCGAAATAGCGTATTTTTGGTCACTTTTTATATTGTGAAAAAATAAATAAAAAGCGATCAAAAAGTCCGATCAATACAAAAATGGTACCGCTAAAAACTTCAGATCACTGTGCAAAAAATGAGCCCTCATACCGCCCCGTATGCAGAAAAATAAAAGTTATAGGGGTCAGAAGATGACCATTTTAAACGTATACATTTTCCTGCATGTAGTTATGATTTTTTCCAGAAGTAATACAATATCAAACCTATATAACCTATATCATTTTAATCGTATGGACCTACAGAATAAAGAGAAGGTGTCATTTTTACCGAAAATGTACTGCATAGAAACGGAAGCCCCCAAAATTTACATAATGGCGTTTTTTTCTTCAATTTTGTCGCAGAATTATTATTTTTTTTTTCAGTTTTGCCGTAGATTTTTGTGTAAAATCACTGATGTCATTACAAAGTAGAATTGATGGCGCAAAAAATAAGCCATCATATGGATTAAGGGGCAAAATTGAAAGGGTTATGATTTTTAAAAGGTAAGTAGGAAAAAACTAAAGTGCAAAAATGCTCAGTCCTTAAGGGGTTAATGGGGATGCCTGGAGTCAGACCCGCGCTGACCCCCTCTTGAGGATAGGCTATTTTAATAATGCTGAATAACTGCTTTAATCCCTAGTTGTTTGCACAATTCAAATAACAGTGTAACACTCTATTCCCAGGAGCCATCAGCTCTCGAGGTCATTCCTTTGCTGACCCTGCCAGTAATCTCGGTCTCGAGGACATTATCCGTAAAGCTTTAATGGGCAGTTTTGATGACAAGTCAGAAGACCACAGTGTCCTGATGGGTGTACAAGGCAACTCTTCAGGTTCTTCAAACAGTGATTCCCGTAGAGAAGAAGCAAATCCATCACCAAATTCAGGTTGGTATTAGAAACTGTCACCGGAGAATTTAGTGGGTGCGTTAGTATACCAAATACAGGTTTACATTCACTTACATTCTTAGTTTGTTTCAATTAGTATTATAAGTTTGTAGCAATATAAAATGAAACCTCACCATTGAAACTTCACATATCCAGTACTTTTATACCATGGAACCAGGGTTCTTCCCTTGCTGTTCCCCCCGCAGGTAAAATATGGAGCTCATCATTCCATTCACTTTTTGAAAGGGCCCACAATTCTGTGATCTGCAGGGTTGACCTGCTCCAGTAATGTACTCTTCCACTGCTTTATATACAAAGTTCTCCATGTTACAGGCGGAGGAACCATCAAGCAAAAACTGATAAGCAAATCTGGCAGCCGCAAAATGAAGTCCCCCATTTCTGGCAGCCAGGCATACTTGGGGGCTGAAAGGCCCTCTTCTGTCTCCTCCGTTCACTCAGAAGGAGACTACAGACAGACACCTGCATGGGCCTGGGAAGACCGGCCTTCTTCCACAGGTGAGAGCAAGCACGTCAGCTATACAAGCCCATCACATAGTGTGTAAAAGTTAAGTTTAAAGAAAACTGGTGTGGGAACACATTGATTTTCCATTGTATCTAGTTAATTTGGGTTTTACAAAATGAAGGGGGAAAACAAGATGTATATTCTCATGGCACAAACAATGGAAGTCGAAAGCTACTCCTGCTAATTTTATATGCTGACTGTGCACAAGGTGTTTTGTTCTGTGGTGGTTACTTCTTCTTCTCACTTTACTGCTTTAGGGTAGGGTCACATGTTGTGTATACGCAGAATATTTCATGCTGTGCAAAATCCACTGCACAGCAAGAAATCCCCTGTGTATTCTCCTTTCAGCTTTTACACACAGGGCTATCCAGCGGCAGCCCTGTGTGTGCAGTGACATTTGGAGCTTGGTAGTCATGTCGGCTCCCTGTCCTCGCCTCCAAACCTTACTGCACACACAGGGCTGCCCTGGGTGTCTGCTCATAGGAGAAAATGCAGCATATTTTCCGCTTCACAGCAGATTTTGTGCAGCGTGTAATGCGGTGTGTGTATGATATTTGTGACCTTACCCGTTAATTTGCAATTTATTGCAATATGCTAATGAAAAGTGCTTTAAAGGGCATAATAAAAAGATAATCAGTAATCAAAGTCCTTGGTTGTCCCTTTCTGGTTGACATACTAATCCACTTTTTCTCAGCTGTTTCTAGAAAAGCCAGACAAGAATGAAAATAGACTCTCCCCACTTATTATACTAATAAAACACTGCAAGCAATGCTGGTAAAATGTGAGGAAGCACAAATTCCCATAATCACTGAAAAAACAAGCTTTAATGGGAAACTGTAAGCAGATTAGAAGATACTAACATGCTTATATCTGTTAATAGGGCAGTGGGCAATAATTAACAAGAAACCCTTTTTTTTTTTTATCCCTCTCTGCTGCACTGTTTTTGTCTACCACAAATTTTTATGCTGGATTCTGCTTGGAAATTCTGCACTGTGAATGGGCCCTAACCAGGGGTGTGGAAATTAAAAAAAAAAACTACTTGTCCAAGGGACTAAAGTGGAACACAATCTACTTGTCCCTCAAGAAAATCCACTTGTCCTGGTAGATAAAATAATTTCAACAAAAATTGTACGATCCACCCCACTAGACCACAAGGGATGGATATAAGATCCCTTTAGACACTGCTGTCAACTTATACAGCGGTGATCTAATGGTTTAATAGCGGCCATGGTGATTGCAGTATGCCAGGCTGCTAGCGGCAGGAGAGCTGTAGCTGGCTCCTTTTACACCCGAGGCAATATATACACAGACATCATACACACACATCATATATACACAGACATCATACACACACATCATATATACACACACATCATATATACACACACATCATACACACATCATATATACACAGACATCACACACACATCATATATACACAGACATCACACACACATCATATATACACAGACATCATACACACATCATATATACACAGACATCATACACACATCATATATACACAGACATCATACACACATCATATATACACAGACATCATACACACATCATATATACACAGACATCATACACACATCATATATACACAGACATCATACACACATCATATATACACAGACATCATACACACATCATATATACAGACACCATACACACATCATATCATATATACACAGACATCATACACACATCATATATACACAGACATCATACACACATCATATATACACAGACATCATACACACATCATATATACACAGACATCATACACACATCATATATACAGACACCATACACACATCATATCATATATACACAGACATCATACACACATCATATATACACAGACATCACACAGACATCATATATTCAGACATCACACAGACATCATACATACACACATCATATATACACAGACATCATATATACACAGACATCATATATACACAGACATCATACACACACATCATATATACACACACATCATATATACACACACAACATACACACATCATATATACACAGACATCACACACACATCATATATACACAGACATCACACAGACATACACACATCATATATACACAGACATCATACACACATCATATATACACAGACATCATACACACATCATATATACACAGACATCATACACACATCATATATACACAGACATCATACACACATCATATATACACAGACATCACACACACATCATATATACACAGACATCACACACACATCATATATACACAGACATCATACACACATCATATATACACAGACATCATACACACATCATATATACACAGACATCATACACACATCATATATACAGACACCATACACACATCATATCATATATACACAGACATCATACACACATCATATATACACAGACATCATACACACATCATATATACACAGACATCATACACACATATATACACAGACATCATACACACATCATATATACACAGACATCATACACACATCATATATACAGACACCATACACACATCATATCATATATACACAGACATCATACACACATCATAAATACACAGACATCACACAGACATCATATATTCACAGACATCACACAGACATCATACATACACACATCATATATACACAGACATCATATATACACACACATCATATATACACAGACACCATACACACACACATCTTATATACACAGACACCATATACACACACACGTCTTATATACACAGACACCATACACACATCTTATATACACAGACACCATACACACACACATCTTATATACACAGACACCATATACACACACACATCTTATATACACAGACACCATACACACATCTTATATACACAGACACCATACACACGCACACACATCTTATATGCACAGACACCATACACACACACACACATCTTATATACACATACACCATACATACACACACACATCTTATATACACAGACACCACACACACACACACACATCTTATATACACAGACACCATACACACACACACATCTTATATGCACAGACACCATATACACACACACACACACACATCTTATATGCACAGACACCATACACACACACACACACACACACATCTTATATACACAGACACCATACATACACACACACATCTTATATACACAGACACCACACACACAGACGCACACACACACATCTTATATACACAGACACCATACACACACACACATCTTATATGCACAGACACCATACACACACACACACACACACATCTTATATACACAGACACCATACATACACACACATCTTATATACACAAACACCACACACACACACACACATCTTATATACACAGACACCATACACACACACACATCTTATATACACAGACACCATACACACACACACATCTTATATACACAGACACCATACACACACACACATATTATATACACAGACACCATACACACACACACATCTTATATACACAGACACCATACACACACACACACATCTTATATACACAGACACTATACACACACACACACACACAGACACCATACACACACATCTTATATACACAGACACCATACACACACACACACATCTTATATACACAGACACCATGCACACACACATCTTATATACACAGACACCATATACACACACACATCTTATATACACAGACACCATACACACACACACACACACACACACACATCTTATATACACAGACACCATACACACACACACACACACATCTTATATACACAGACACCATACACACACACATCTTATATACACAGACACCATACACACACACACACACATCTTATATACACAGACACCATACACACACACACACACACATCTTATATACACAGACACCATACACACACACATCTTATATACACAGACACCATACACACACACACACACATCTTATATACACAGACACCATACACACACACATCATGTATACACAGACACCATACACACACACACATCATGTATACACAGACACCATACACACACACACATCATGTATACACAGACACCATACACACACACATCATGTATACACAGACACCATACACACACACACATCATGTATACACAGACACCATACACACACACACACATCATGTATACACAGATACCATACACACACACACACATCATGTATACACAGACACCATACACACACACACACATCATGTATACACAGACACCATACACACACACACATCATGTATACACAGACACCATACACACACACACATCATGTATACACAGACACCATACACACACACATCATGTATACACAGACATCATACAAACGCACATCATGTTTACACAGACATACATACACCCGCCGCTGATACACCACCACCCCCTAGTCATACATTATATACATATACAACCCTTCCCGCCGCCTGCATGCTTGGCCTCCTCACCTGAGCCGGTGGGAGGTGAAATCCCCAGCCCGTGCAGTGCAGTCTCCTCACACACGTTCTCTCCCCTCCCCCCGCTCTGTATTTTCCCTGTGAATACTTGAAACCTCCTCGTGATAAATGAGGTCCTGTGTAGACAGAGCAGGGGGGAGGGAGAGGCTGTGTGTGGGGGAGGGAGGGGCTGTGGACGTCCTCATTCTCCCCCTGTCGTCTTGTATTATGCACAGCTGCGCTCTCCATCCTCCGGGAGGGGGGGAGGAGGGGTCGTGGCTTAATCATCTCCTGCAGACATGCGATCTCAGGCTCTGCCCTCGCTCCTGAGATCCCCTCACACTGGTTGGGGGGGCTCTGAGCAGCGGCCCCCAGCTACTGAAATCAGCTGGGGGCCGCCACTGCCCCCTCCATGCACTCTGAGCGCTGGTGTGAGGTGTAGACTTGCATCGGCTCCTGCACCTCACACTGGCATTAAAGAAAAATAAGGGGGAAGTCTGTCTGTCACTGCTAGCCCGATACAGGGCTAAATCTATAAACAATTCACCTGCCCAGCGCCCAAAACTACTTGTCCCGGGCGTCGGGCGATAGGATTTCCACATCCCTGCCTAACAATCTGGGCTTTATTGCAGAGTATCCAAAAAGAAGCCTCTCCTCAGTAAAAGACACATGAAAGCCTTCTGGATGTTGTGAAAAAAGAACCTAAAGTGCTCTCGGACTTTGAAAAACAAGAATCTCTGGTCTGATAAAACTGAAATGTAATTATTAGGCATCAAATCTAAGGCTAGCTTCACACTGAGATTCTGAGCACGCCCAGATCTATGACCGTGCAGACATGGCTGTCCCTATAGAGGGCATTGGCTTTTGCAAGGATTCCCCCTAAAGAATTACAGAGATCGTTATTTTTGTGGCGGAATTTTAACAGCTAAATATCCGCCTCTGAAATTCCATGTGAACTGTGCAGCGGAATCCCATTAACAATTTCGCTGTACAGAAATTTCCGTAGTGTTAAGCTAGCCTTAGCATCATGTCTAAAGGAAACCAGGCACTACTGATCTCCTCCCCAATACCATCCCTACAGTGCAGTATGGTAGTGGCTGCATTGTGCTTTAGGGAAGTAGAGGGGTTCTGTGGGACAGGGAGACTGGTTAAGGTTGAGGGAAAGCTGAGTGGGGCAAAGGACAGAACTTTTCTTAATGAAAACCTGATCCAGAGTGCTCTGGACCTCTGACTGGGCTAAAGATTCAGAACAATAATAACAGAATAGAAATCCACATTAGCTGAAGTGCATATCTCAATTGCCCCAAAGATCAGACTCTTCTGCCTCTTCCCAGCTACTGCATGGTGGTGGCACTACTACACTCAACATGCTGGCAAAATTGTATGTATCTCCTTTATTTTTGAAACTTTCCTATAGCTGTGAGTGGATGTCTTGCTTTCTGCACCCAGGCAGTATTCTCCTTTAGCTACACTTCTGGAAGCATTATTATGTTTGAGCTGTATGTTTGACAACCTTCCTCGGACTCCAATGTCCTCCACTTCGGGAAGGGTGCATTCACACCACGTATTGGGGATACGCCGACTGGATAGTGACTCCGGTCGGCTCATTTTTTAACACTATCTGTTTTATTGCCTGACTAAAAACCTTGGCAGACCATGGATTTCAGTCTGGCAACAAAAACGGATAAGTCCAAAAAATGACTCGACCAGAGTCACTAACTCACTCTGTCTGGCTCATTCAAATTATTGGGGTGTGGCAGGGGGGGTACCACAGTGGCTGGTTTTTAAATTCTTCAGCCAGATCAGGCTGCTGGATTCCCAAAACGTAGTGTGAATGCACCCTAACTTTGCTTTAAAAGGAATGGTCATCGGTTTTCTGCTTCTGATTAATAGGCAAAATGAAAGACTGAATACCTTGATATGATTCCCAGATGGTATTTTAATTACACTGCTCAAAAAAATAAAGGGAACACTAAGATAACACAATCCTAGATCTGAATGAACTAATCGTATGAAATACTTTCGTCTTTACATAGTTGAATGTGCTGACAACAAAATCACACAAAATTATCAATGGAAATCAAATTTATCAACCCATGGAGGTCTGGATATGGAGTCCCACTCAAAATCAAAGTAGAAAACCACACTACAGGCTGATCCAACTTTGATGTAATGTCCTTAAAACAAGTCAAAATGAGGCTCAGTAGTGTGTGTGGCCTCCACGTGCCCGTATGACCTCCCTACAACACCTGGGCATGCTCCTGATGAGGTGGTCTCCTGAGGGATGTCCTCCCAGACCTGGACTAAAGCATCCAGCAACTCCTGGACAGTCTGTGGTGCAACGTGACGATGGATGGAGCGAGACGTGATGTCCCAGATGTGCTCAATCGGATTCTGGGGAACAGGCGGGCTTTTTCATAGCTACAATGCCTTCCTCTTGCAGGAACTGCTGACATACTCCAGCCACATAAGGTCTAGCATTGTCTTGCATTAGGAGGAACCTAGGGCCCAACCGCACCAGCATATAGTCTCACAAGGGGTCTGAGGACCACATCTCGGTACCTAAGGGCAGTCAGGTACCTCTGGCAAGCACATGGAGGGCTATGCGGCCCCCCAAAGAAATGCCACCCCACACCATTACTGACCCACTGCCAAATCGGTCATACTGGAGGATGTTGCAGGCAGCAGAACGTTCTCCACAGTGTCTCCTGACTCTGTTACGTCTGTCACATGTGCTCGGTGTGAACCTGCTTTCATCTGTGAAGAGCACAGGGTGACAATGGTGAATTTGCCAATCTTGGTGTTCTCTGGCAAATGCCAAACGTCCTGCATGATGTTGGGCTGTAAGCACAACCCCCACCTGTGGACGTTGGGCCCTCATACCACCCTCATGGAGTCTGTTTCTGACCGGTTGAGTGGACACATGCATATTTGTGGCCTGCTGGAGGTCATTTTGCAGGCCTCTGGCAGTGCTCCTCCTTGCACAAAGGTGGAGGTAGCGGTCCTGCTGCTGGGTTGTTGCTCTCCTATGGCCTCCTCCACGTCTCCTGATGTACTGGCCTGTCTCCTGGTAGCGCCTCCATGCTCTGTACACTACGCTGACAGTAACAGCAAACCTTCTTGCCACAGCTCGCATTGATGTGCCATTCTGGATGATCTGCACTACCTGAGCTACTTGTGTGGGTTGTAGACTCTGTCTCATGCTACCACTAGAGTGAAAGCACCACCAGCATTCAAAAGTGACCAAAACATCAGCCAGGAAGCATAGGAACTGAGAAGTGGTCTGTGGTCACCACCTGTCTCGCTAATTGCTAATCATTTACACCTGTTGTCTGTCCCATTTGCACAACAGCATATGAAATTGATTGTCAATCAGTGTTGCTTCCTGAGTGGACAGTGTGATTTCACAGAAGTATGATTGACTTGGAGTTACATTGTGTTGTTTGTGTTCCCTTTTATTTATTTTTTAAGCAGTGTATTATTCCTTTGACACTTTAGTGGGAACAGGGCTCCAAGTCTTAAGGGCGGTCTGTGTGGCTTCCTCCTGCCCCACTTGCCTTGTTTGGGAAAACCCTCTCTGTCATTCAAGACTTAAAGGGGTTCTCCACCCCTAGACATCTTATCCCCTATCCAAAGGATAGGGGATAAGCTGTCTGATTGTGGGGGTCCCACTGAGGACCCCCGTGATCTCCCTGCTGCACCCGGCATTCTTTTAGATCATCGCATGCAGCGCCTGAGGCTCTTGACATCACGGCCACAAGAGACTTGCATTGAAGGGCGTGGCTGTAACATTTGCCTCCGCGCCGCATCGCCAGTCAGCGAAGTTCGCTCCATGCACCAGATGTCTGGGGTGCTGCAGCCGAGATCGTGGGGGTGCCCAGCGGCAGGACCCCTGCGATCAGACCTCTTATCCCCTATCCTTTGGGTAGGGGAAAAGATGTCTAGGAGCAGAGTACCCCTTTAAGGGGGAGGAAGGTTGCCACCAAGATCTGCCCTGATGAATAAAAGCTCCATTCCCATACAGTTTTTTATAACTGATTCCACAGAAAAACCACAATGCTTAAAGGGGTACTCCATCCATAGACATCTTATCCCTTATCCGCCGCTGGGGACACCCGCATTCTACCATGTGGCACCCACCTGTAACGGCTTCCGGAACCGCTGGAGGCCCTCAGGCTAATACCATCCCAACCACGGGGACATAAGATTGTGACGTCACTACTCCGCCCCCCGTGTGATGTCTCACCCTGCCCCCTCAATGCAAGTCTATGGGATGGGGCGTGGCAGCTTTCACGCCCCCTCCCATAGACTTGCATTGAGGGGGCGGGTGTGATGTCACACGGGGGCGGAGTCGTGACGTCACACTCTTACGTCCCCATGGTCGGGATGGTATTAGCCTGAGGGCCTCCAGCAGCTCCGGAAGCCGTTACAGGTGGGTGCCGCATGGTAGAATGCGGGGGTCCCCAGCAGCGGGACCCCCGCAATCAGACATCTTATCCCCTATCCTTTGGATAGGGGGTAAGATGTCTAGGGATGGAGTACCCCTTTAAGTAAATCGTACACCTTTTGTAACAATGAGTCTTGCTGCCTGTTGTTTGAGCAGCATTAAAATGATGACTCATTTCCATAAAAATAGATCAAATTACTATAAGGCTCAGGGAGTGTAAAAAGAAGGGTTTAGTCCATTTCCAGTTGCCAACATCTTGGAATAGATTTTAAAACATTTCAGTTATGTGCAAATCATAGCAAAGAATCTGGAACAGGTAAAGAAGAGGCTCACAAAAGGCTAATTGTTTGTTCTCTCTTCCTTAGGGTCCACCCAGTTCCCGTACAACCCGCTAACTATGGGAATTCTAAACAGTACTCCTCCATCAACCATTGCATGTGCACCCTCCTCCATGACGCAGTCTGCACACCAGCAGAGCAGAATATGGGATCGTGAACCAGCACCTCTTCTGTCATCACAGTATGAAACCTTGTCGGACAGCGATGACTGAAGACTTTGGAACTACGTAGGGTTTTGGCAAGGTCTCTGTTGACAGACTTCAAGACTTTTCCTAAGCAAAGCCACAGACTCAAAAGCAGAGGATGATCTGCCTGCACATGGTATCCTAGGGCCGTGTAAAAAATATATATATAAATGGATATCAGCCTGCTTTACCCAGGCCTGCTATTAGCAGAATGTAATTTGTAAAGACCTAATGTTCCACATTAGTATGTAAAGAAGTTTTAAGGAAAAAATGTGGATGATCGGACAGCTACCAATTTACAACTATTTGTAAAGAATACAGAACGTCTTTAAATCATTTTGTAAATATTTGCAGTGGTTTATTATTATTTCCTTTGCTCTAGTATGGTGTATGTATGTTTAAATCCACGCCACGTCATCGAGGGACTCTTATAAATATATATATTATTTTTAATTTTTTTTTTTTTTTCTGGGATTAGGCCTGAACTTCCTAGATGGCAAATTGCCAGCCCTAAATATGTTAACTGTCCTGCACCTTAACCAAATGGCCACGCTCCAAGATCAGAAGAACTTGGCTATTTTTTATTTTACAGAAAAGATGTTTAAGAAGAGGAAATGAAAAAAAGGCAATGAAAAATGCAATGAAGAGTTAGTTCCATTATTTTTGTCTTTTTCTTAACCCATGAGGAAACCCATCTGTTGAGTTGGAACATTCATACCATTTTTCTTAGCTATTGCCTCATTGTTTAAGGAAAAACGTTTTTAAAATAATTTCTTTTATCACACCTACCATATGAGCAAAGCTTTTCTGCACTAGCAATGACCATTGCAAATCTGTGTGAATTTTAGGTTGTTTTTATCCTCTGTAGAAACATATTTCCCAAGAAAACTGTTAGATTTACGTGTACAGGCCGGATTGTCGCCACCAGTCTCAGACTGACAGATTGGTGCAGTAGAAGATGTTTTTGTTGTTTTTTGTTTTTTTTCCTCCCCTCCCTCACTGCTTTCATTTAATTCTATACATGACTTGTAATAAAAATGTTTTTGCGCAAAGAAAGAATTGTGTTCATTTTGGTTATGTTGTGAGTTGTAAAATTCAATATGCACTCAAAAGATTTCTGCATAATAGTGAGTGCTGCATCTCCTGCATTACAAGATAGACCGTTTACGGATGCGCTCCTCTATTATATTGTCTTAAATTTGGTGTCAATGATCTCACATTCTCTTATACTGGTTATTCAAAGTTCAACATGGCACCTCGTAACAAAGAACTCTGAGGATCATAAGAAAAACAAATAGCTCTACATATAGATGGCCTAGGCTAAAAGAAGATTGCCCAGACCCTAAAAACTAAGCTGCAGTGTGGTGGGCAAGACCATACAGTGGTTTCACGCGACAAGTTCTACTCAGAACGGGTCTCGCCATGGTCTACTAAAGAAGTTGAGTGCATGTGCTCAGCTTCATATCCAGAAGTTGTCTTTGGGAAGTAGGTGTAGGAGTGCTGCCAGCATTGCTGCAGAGATTGACAGGGTTGTCTACCTGTGAATTCTCAGACCTTACGCCACACACTGCATCAAATTGGTCTGCATGGCTGTCGTCCCCAGAAGGAAGAAGGAAGCCTTTTCTAAACATGAAGCTCAAGAAAGCTTGTAACCAGATTGCCAAAGACATGCAGACTAAGGACATGCATTACTGGAACCATGTGCTGTGGTCTGATGAGACAGAAATGTATTCAGTTCAAATGGTGTCAAGCGTGTGTGGCAGCAACCAGGTGAGGAGCACAAAGACAAGTGTCAAGCATGATGATGGGAGTGTCATGTTCTGGGACTGCATGAGCGTTGCTGGTACTGGGGAGCTACAGTTCATTGAGGGAACCATGAATGCTAACATATACTGTGACATACTGAAGCAGAGTATGGGCAGTAGGGCAGTCTAATATCATAACCCCAAACACACCTCCAAGACGACCACTACCTTGCTAAAGAAGTTGATGGTAAAGGAGATGGACTGGCCATGTCTCCAGACCTAAACCCTATTGAGCATCCGTGGGGCATTCTTAAACAGAAGCTGGAAGAATGCAAGTTCTCTAATATCCACCAGCTCCGTGATGTAGCCATGGAGGAGGGGAAGAGGACTCCAGTGGCAATTTCTGAACTCCATGCCCAAGAGGCTTAAGGCAGTGCGGAGAGAAAAATGGTGACCACACACAATATTTGGGCCTAATTTGGACATTTCCACTTTTCATAGGGGTGTACTCACTTGTGTTGCCAAGGTTTAGACATTAATGGCTGTGTGTTGCTATTTTAGGGGAACATAACATTAAACTCTATTATACAAGCTGTGCACTACTTAACACTGAAGAAATGACACATTGCTAAATTGTAGTCACATAAAAACATATATAACTAAATAAATATTTACAAAAAAGTGAGGGATGTCCTCAATTATGAGCAATACTGTATGTTATTAGCTATAATGCAGAGATGTTCCTGATAAGCTATGTTCTTTTCCTAGTAGCTGTGATATCATGTCACATTCTATAACCAGTCTGCTGCTTCCCTCTCGCCTGTCTACTCGGGATGAGACCAGTGATGTAAAGGGGGGGAGCTTGTATTACTGCTCATTAGATTTGACTCATCAGGTGAGGCAGCAGGAAGCCTTTGTAAGTTACAGGAGTTTCAGGCAGAATGGTCTTCCCTATTGCCTTATCTAATGAGTCATAAATTTAATGAGCACAAATAAATCTTCCCCTTTTCACATTTCTAGTCTCATCCTTAGCAGATGGGGGAAACTGATGGAGCAGACTGCTTAAAAAAAACTGTTAAAATATATACCCAGGCTAAATGCATAAAGTAAATAAACCTTTCCATTTCGTCCCTCGGCGGCACACAAAGGGTTAACATCTTTCTTTTCTCCTACTAGACAGAAGATATGATCACAGGATTAATTAAAACAATCAAGTTAATTAATCCAGGGCACCTGGCCCAGAGACCTCCTATCTGATAAATGTACCACAGAAACCAAGACACGTGTTTTTTTCTTCTGCCCTGCAGACAGTATGGTCCGTTTCCCTTTTTATTTGGAATTTATGTACCGTTGGCTCTGCCTGTGGGTTGCACAGGTTTCCAATGTGTATGGGGCCAGTGTTCTTCCCAGTGTTTCTGGTCTGGTGAGTATGTTTGGGGGTTTTTAGTATCGGAGCCCCCTGCATTCTTACCGGCGGTGTAGTGCCCGTTCCCCTGCCTCTTCCTTAGAGTGCTTCTCCGAGCGTCGCGACTTCCGGGTCGGCGGTTCGCGGTGCTTGTGTCGGCAGTGCGCAGGCGCTGCCAGTGACGTGTTTCCGGAGTCCATAGTGCCGACAGTTTCATGCGGGGAGTGAGTATTCTGTTATCCCCTTACTACTGCCCGTATGTTCGCTCATTTCCACTGGCCCGTTTTTCTTATTTATTGCAGGACTTTACCGATGATCAGTCTCTGCCTGGTACGCTATCCCTGCCACTGCAAGGTACGTCCATCTGTAACAGGGGGACCTGTTTCTTTTCATTGGACTACGTTATTGTGTGTTTTTCCCTAAGACTGCTCCTCTACATTTTGGGGAATAGTTATCATAGTGATTATGGATTCCATTTATCTTACTATGATAGGTTTTTCTGTCTGAGTGCAAGTATCATATCTGATGTGTTCTTTCCTTGGGTTTTCAGAATGGATAAACCTCGGATGCCCACGTTTCCAAGAAGGGGAAGAGAAAGGAGCATCATAGGTTATGCCTTCAGTGTGCCCAACCGCTGCCGGATGATTACTCCCCGGATCTCTATTCGGTATGTTCAGACTACGCCCCTGCTTCTAGTACTTTTCAGTCCGAGGCTAAGCAGCTGTTTGGGTGGTTTAGGTCTAGTCTACAGTCAGTGCTGTCAGACATGTCTTCCCATAATAAGTCATCTAAAACCTCCAGATCTAGTGCCTCTAAACCTCCTATTTCACCCGTGTCTTCTTCAGTATCCTCATCTGACTCTGAGGGTGAAATTGTGTCCTCCTCATCCAAAGAATTTGCTGAGGTTGGCTCTCCAGAGGATTATTATCTCTTTAGAAAGGAGAAGATTAACTCTTTAATGAAATCTGTTAACTAAACCATGGAGGGAGAACCTGGTGAAGATAATCTTCCTAAAAAGGAGGCTCTTTTTTATTTTCCGCATTCTAGTGCACTTTCCTTTCCAGGTCCGCCTCTGCTGGATCCCCTTATGAAAGTGGAATGGCAAAAGCCTGAGAAAAAACCTGATCTAGGATCAAAATGCTTTATAAATTAGATCCTAAAAGCACGGAGGAATGGGAGGCCTTAGCTAAAGTTGATTTGGCAGTAGCAAGACTATCAAAAAAGTCTATGTTCCCCTCCGATGAGTCCTCTTTAATAAGGGACCAGATGGACAGAAGAGCTGAAGGCGCTCTCAAGAGAATTTACACCTCAGCCTCTTCAGCCTGTAAGGCATCGTTGGCGTCCATTTCTGTTGGTTGCGCTTTGCGACTCTGGCTCTCTCAACTCGCCAGGGATCTGCAGTATGGCGTCTCCAGAGAAGAGATCTTACAAGATCTCCCAAAAATGAAGCTGGCTGCTGATTTTTTTTGCAAACTTTCCATTAGACATCCTACGCCTAAACGCCGAAATTCTTGCTAGTTCCACCTCTGCCAGAAGGGCTCTCTGGCTGAAAGAATGGTCTGGGCATGTCCCAGCAAAAAATCATTTTGCTCCCTACCCTTTGAGGGTCGAGAACTTTTTGGATCTCAGTTAAATCCAATTTTGGAGGGGATGAGTAATAAGAAGAGAGTATTTTTTTCCTCTCTTGCTAAAAAATCTACCGCTATAAGAGAAGACAATAACGCTCTCCGCTCTTACTTTTTTGAACAAATATATAGTAAAGAAACATTTCAAGATGGACACCATAAGGTCTGTTCTGGCTCTCATCGAGGAGGGGGACTTCATGGCAACCATAGACATGAAGGATGCCTATCTTCATGTACCAATTCTGAAATCTCACAGAAAGTTTCTAAGGCTGGCAGTAGTAATAGACACAGAAAATCGTCACTACCAGTTTACGTGTCTCTCTTTCGGCCTGTCATCAGCACCTCGAGTGTTTACGAAAGTAGCTGTTATTCTGGCCGCTCATCTTTGTCTGCAGGGAGTGAATCTCATTCCATACTTGGACGACTGGCTGATACTAACTCACTCCAAGGATCTGTTGCTGCATCATCTTCATCTAACCATCTCAGTGCTGCAAGACCATGGGTTTCTCATCAACTTCCAGAAATCCAGCCTAACTCCAACCACACGGGAGATTTCTAGGCTTTGTGATCGACTCTGTCAACATGAGGCTTTCCCTGTCGGAAGACAGAATCTTCAGGCTGAAGTCCGAGGCAACCTGTCTCTTGAATTGTTCGCAATTATCCGTTAGGTCGGCCATGAGTGTGTTAGGCTTAATGACGTCTGCTCTGGATGCAGTGCCATGGGGAAGAGCTCACATGAGACCTCTTTAAATCAGTGGAACAGGAGAACCTGGGGTCTAGACAGGCCTATGTCCCTCTCAGTTTCTACGTTGCAGGATCTAGCTTGTTGGTTACATCCGGACAAGGTCGATTTGGGCAGATCCTTGCGAGCCATCTCTCAGGTTCTCCTCACCACAGATGCCTCTGCCAGCGGTTGGGGAGCACATCTTGGGTTCGAATGGGTTCAGGGCACTTGGTATAAGACTGAGGCGTCTCTGTCTTCCAACCGTATTTTTCTTCTTTGTTACAGGGCCATCGGGTCCTGATACAATCGGACAATCTCCCTTCCGTGTTCTACCTAAACAAACAGGGAGGAACGAGATCATCCCAGTTGATGGAGGAATGTTGCCCTCTCATGGCTTGGGAAGAAGAACATCTAATAGATCTTCATGCTGTTCATATCAGAGGATCTCTGAATTCTCGTGCGGATTTTCTGAGGAGGAGGATTCTCAATCCATCAGAATGGAGCCTCAATCCGATAATATTCCAACAGCTAGTCCAGAGGTTCGGTCTTCCAGAAATGGATGTCATGGCTACGAGGGAGAACAGGAAGATTCCTGCATTCTACTCCATTTATCGCAAGGACCTCCCCGACCACTTAGATGGTCTGTCCTTTCCGTGGAACAACAGATTCCTGTATGCATTCCCTCTGATTCCTCTGATCCCTCGCATATTGTTGAAAAGCAAGGAGGACCATGCCAAGGTACTAGCGATCCTTCCTTTCTGGCCCAGGAGGGCCTGGTACCAGCTCGCGTGGAAGCTTTCGAGAGGCTGTCTCTGGGAGCTTCCACTTCTACCGGACCTACTTCTCTAAGAAGGCTAATGCCATCCGGGCCTTCACAAGTTGAGGCTGACAGCCTGGCTGCTGAAAGGGTAACCCTGAGCTCCCAGGGGTTCTCTGATGATGTAATCAAGCTCCTTGCTGCTTCAAGAAAACCATCTACTCTTAAAATCTACTCCAGAGTATTGAACATTTTTAATTTATGGTGTATGGATCGTCACATTGATTCTCCATCTCTGTCTCAAATCTTGGAATTTTTGAAAGATGGTTTTGACAAGGGTTTGAAGCCGTACACCCTCAAGGTGCATTTTACTGCCATTAATTTTTTCCAGGGAGCTTTTTCCAGCAATACCCTAGTCTCCAGATTCTTCAAAGGAGTATCTAACCTTAGACCATCAGTTTCACCTCCAATACCTTCATGGGACTTACCGTTAGTTCTTCAAGCACTAACAAGTGATCCTTTTGAACCTATTGACAAGTCAGATGTCAAATTTCTCTCCTGGAAAATGCTGTTTTTGGTAGCCATTACTTCGGCTAAGAGAGTCTCGGAGCTCCAAACTTTGTCCAGTCTCCCTCCCTATATTAGGGCTCAACAGGACTGTTTAGTTCTTCGTCTGAATCCATCTTTCAGACCAAAAGTATGTTCTGATGCTAATCTTAGCCAAGAATTTTTTTTGCCGGATTTCTATCCTAATCCTCAGAGTGAACTACAGATCTAATAAAAACCTATAGCTTATGCCTCTAGGACCTCACCAATGGTGCATAATGGTGTGGACAAAGATGGATGTAACAGCGTTTGTTCAAAAATTGCTTTTAATTCAGATAAAATGTAATATATATGTAAATAAAATCGTAGCAAAATATCACATTACACTGGCATTGATCTGATGAAAAACTCACTGGGCCCTAGTGAGGTATCAAAAATTGTGTGAATTAATATTGAGTAAGTCCATAAATCTGCAGATATAAAAATATACAAATAAAAAAAAATACCAATATAAAAATAAGTCCAATATAAAAATGAAAATAAGTCCATAAAAAATGTGTGATTATTGAACATAAAGTCAATGGAAAAATGAATATAAAAGAGTTGATGGATGAATAATACAAAATATCTCTCACCACTGCTTCTGGCTTGGTCTGTTGTAATAGATAGATCGCAGCCTCATAATCCTTGTGTGTCCCAACAGATGGAAGGGGGGCACAGATTGGTAGATCTCCCTGGCAGCCCCATTGGCAGGGGGGCACAGATTGGTAGATCTCCCTGGCAGCCCCGTTGGCAAGGGGGCGCAGATGTTACGTGTCGTAGGCTCCGATAGCAGGAGAGCAAGTGGCAGTTGCAGCGCTCGGGACCTCGTTCACTTGTTGGTCCAGCACAGACGGCACTAGTCTGGCACTCCGGCAGGAGTGTCAGTCGGCTCAAGTGCGACAGCGGGTCTGCTGATGATGATGTTCTGGGAGCAATGGATGGTCTGGGATTGGCGTCCCACGTGGAGGCAAAAGGTGAGGCTCTGAGATGCAATGGTTACAGCCAGGCAAGGCGGAGTAAGGCAGGTTGGACTCCTCTATTGCCGAGGTATTTGCAGATGGACGTTGATCATAACTGTGTGAATAGTGCCAGGTTTCTAAACGCGTTTCGGGGTACTGGGAAACAAAGACCTCCGACCCCTTCCTCAGTAGAAATGTGTGTATGATACAATTTGATAAAGACGCTGTTTTTGTAATGAATTCACACCTGATAGTGGTTAATAGCATTCAAAGACAATACACGGTCATGGAATAGTAGTGGATTGACTCTATTCCATGACCGTGTATTGTCTTTGAATGCTATTAACCACTATCAGGTGTGAATTCATTACAAAAACAGCGTCTTTGTCAAATTGTATCATACACACATTTCTACTGAGGAAGGGGTCGGAGGTCTTTGTTTCCCAGTACCCCGAAACGCGTTTAGAAACCTGGCACTATTCACACAGTTATGATCAACGTCCATCTGCAAATACCTCGGCAATAGAGGAGTCCAACCTGCCTTACTCCGCCCTGCCTGGCTGTAACCATTGCATCTCAGAGCCTCACCTTTTGCCTCCACGTGGGACGCCAATCCCAGACCATCCATTGCTCCCAGAACATCATCGTCAGCAGACCCGCTGTCGCACTTGAGCCGACTGACACTCCTGCCGGAGTGCCAGACTAGTGCCGTCTGTGCTGGACCAACAAGTGAACGAGGTCCCGAGCGCTGCAACTGCCACTTGCTCTCCTGCTATCGGAGCCTACGACACGTAACATCTGCGCCCCCTTGCCAACGGGGCTGCCAGGGAGATCTACCAATCTGTGCCCCCCTTCCATCTGTTGGGACACACAAGGATTATGAGGCTGCGATCTATCTATTACAACAGACCAAGCCAGAAGCAGTGGTGAGAGATATTTTGTATTATTCATCCATCAACTCTTTTATATTAATTTTTCCATTGACTTTATGTTCAATAATCACACATTTTTTATGGACTTATTTTCATTTTTATATTGGACTTATTTTTATATTGGTATTTTTATTTGTATATTTTTATATCTGCAGATTTATGGACTTACTCAATATTAATTCACACAATTTTTGATACCTCACTAGGGCCCAGTGAGTTTTTCATCAGATCAATGCCAGTGTAATGTGATATTTTGCTACGATTTTATTTACATATATATTACATTTTATCTGAATTAAAAGCAATTTTTGAACAAACGCTGTTACATCCATCTTTGTCCACACCATTATGCACCATTGGTGAGGTCCTAGAGGCATAAGCTATAGGTTTTTATTAATTTACATTATTGTTGCCGGTGGGGTCCGGCCTTAGCTTTAACTGCCTCGGTCCTTCTGTTGTGAGCTGCACCTCATTTTTTAGTTTTGAACTACAGATCTCTCTACATTCTTTGGATCTGAAAAGAGCAGTTCTCTCCTATATTGATAGAACCAAGCAGTTCAGACAGTCAGAGACTCTTTGTGCAGTTTCAGGGTCCTAATAAGGGGAATACAGCATCCAAGGCTTCTCTGGCACGCTGGATTAAGTCAGTGATCTCTTTCTGTTATTCTCTCCGGGGGGGAAGATTCTCCTTTGGGTGTCCGTTCCCATTCCACCAGGGCCATGTCCACATCCTGGGCGAACCTAGCGCAAGTCTCCCTTGATTAAATATGCCGGGCAGCGACTTGGTCTTCACAGGACACCTTCATCAACCATTACAGATTGGACCTCACGTCTGGCAGGGAGGCGTCCTTTGGCAGAAACGTGCTGGAAATGGCTTCCTCTTTACCCCCCCCCCCCCCCCCCCTTTAATTTACTGCTTTGCATATCCCTTTGTGTGCCACCGAGGGACGAAATGGAAGGTTAAAATTTACTTACCGAAATGTTTTCTTTCCATGAGTCCCGAGGCGGCACAGATTGCCTCCCTATTAAAGATTTCTTTTTTTGCTGCATACTACACATGTGTCTTGGTTTCTGTGGTACATTTATCAGATAGGAGGTCTCTGGGCCTGGTGCCCTGGATTAATTAATTTACTTGATTGTTTTAATTAATCCTGTGATCATATCTTCTGTCTAGTAGGAGAAAAGAAAGATGTTAACCCTTTGTGTGCCGCCCCGGGACTCATGGAAAGAAAACATTTTGGTAAGTAAATTTTAACCTTATTCATTGGCTCAGCAGCAATGTTCACATATTGGACCCTGGCACCAGCATGAAGACTAGGGGGCCTAGACCCAATATGTTACATTGACGCTTATCCAATCAGTGGCCGAGGCGGGACAGCATGAAAAGGGTTTTAATTCTCATGGGTATTAAAAACGGGGGGACCCCTATTGAGTATCCATGGGGCATCCTTAAACAGAAGCTGGAGGAGCGCAAGTTCTGTAACATCCACCAGGAGTGCCATGATTTGGTGGGAAAATGGCATCTAAATAAAAAAAAAAAAAAAATGTAAAACTCCCACCAGGTGGATGTACTGTATACATTTAGGGGGATATTTATCAAAACCTGTCCAGAGGGAAAGTTGGAGTTGCCCATAGCAACCAATCAGATCACTTTTTAATTTGCAGAGGCCTTTTAAAAAAAAACAAAGCGATGTGATTTGTTGCTATAGGCAACTCAGCTACTTTTCCTCTGGACAGGTTTTGATAAATCTCCCCCTTAGTCCAGCGAAAAGCGTCAATATCATGGTGACTCTTCCTGCTGGACTAATCTTATACAGGATGTTTCCTGGCAGAGATGAGACTTTGTTCAGTTGACCGTTCTGCTCTCAAGTAAGATGGCCAAGATACCTAGCAAGCTTTCTATCTGCCTAGCATACATACTACCTGCCTACCAACCTTTCTACCTGCTGACCTGATATCCCCACACTCGAAGTGCCTAAAACATGAATTCTAATAGTCACTAAAATAGACCACAAATGTGAAAAGAAAAAAAGCAACCATCTCCTCCCATTATGAGTACCTCTGATATGGGGGACACAGATATATGCTACCACAGATAATATACTACACACTAAATGCTTGCCCAAGGTGGGTAATGTATCTCCTGGACCAGAGAGACTCTCAAAATAAGACCCCCAGATAATACTTGTCTATATACTGTACTTAGCAAGCTACCTGCCTTCCTACCTAGCAAGCTTACTACCTGCTTATTTACCTAGCATGCTTACTACCTGTTGACCTACTTCCCGTGATGTTTCTCCCTATTGTTCTTCCACACCGACCTTAATTTGGTCACCCTTCGACCCCTCCTGGAAGTTAATCTGGAAGATGACATAGCTGATCCTGATTACTTCAATATGATGAGTCTCTGAGCTGGTGTTTCTCTTGCTGCTCTCCCTTCCTTAATCTTCATTAGGAGAAGGTAGTCCTTTGCTCTCTTCCGTCCTTCCTTCCGAAAGTCATGTTTCCCTTTTAGCTGAATAAAGACATTGTCCTCCCTTCCTTCTGGCCCGCTCCTCCCCATCCCCGGGAGCATTCTCTCCACAAGTTGGATGTGGCACGCGTTACTCGCTTACCTCTCTATGACTTTATCTTTCAGATGCTCTGATTCCCTCTTTGTTATCCTGGAATGGATGGTGCATGGGTCTCCAGGCCTTTAAGGTGCCTTGTCAGATTGTTTGTTTGTGGGGCTCCTTAAAGGGGTACTCCGGTGAAAACCTTTTTTTCTTTTAAATCAACTGGTGGCAGAAAGTTAAACATATTTGTACATTACTTCTATTAAAAAAAATCATATTTTTTTTATTTTTTTTAGTTTTTTTTTCTGTTTTCTTTTTTTGCATTATTCCCTTCCTTTGTATATGTGTTATTATATTAAATACCAATAAAAAATAAATAAATAAATATAAATTATAGACGCGACCAGTCTTGGCCAGAATAATTTTTTTTTTTAACTGTTTTTATTGCAAAGTAAGTGTACCAAGGAGTATAAAACATTAAAGGAGCATACAAAATTCAAGTCGTAGCATAATAATGTCCCGATAAGCATATCAGGAAAGGTCACAATGCACAATCCAGGTGGGTATCATTTACATTGACATGAAACCAAACCACACATAGAGAACCTTGAACAATCTTCCACTATCAGTGGGAACTTCACAAAGGGCGGGGAAGGACAAGACAACACTAAGGATGGACATAAAACCAACAAACAAACATAGCCCACACTACCACAGGGCTTCCGGCGGTGAAGGGGGAAGGGGGTGGGGAAAATAGGGAAAGGGAGGAAATTAAGAGAGGAGAAAAGTAGAAGGGAAGGCGGGATAAGAGGAGGCGAGGCAAATAGATATGGGCAAAAGGAAAGCAGAGAGGGGGGCAGGGACCGGGTGACGGGGTGGAACTAAGATGCTGAGGTGAGGTGGTCCCTAGCCGATAAAAACCGGGACATAGAATAGTTAGCGTGCGGAGAAGCACACCAGGTAGACCATATCTTATGAAATTTGGTGCGTTGTTTGCGGTGTTTATAAACTAAGAATTCAAAGTCCACTGCAGTGTTCACAAGGGCCTTCCAGCCCGACAGGGTGGGCAGTCTGGGATCCATCCAACGCAAGGCTATGGCCTTGCGGGCTAAAAAGACTTCTCTAAGAAAAGTCATTTCAGTTGGAGTCCAGTGTTCCTCATCAAAAAGTCCCAGAAGGCAAAATTTAGGGGTCAAGGGGATCTGGCGTTGTACCAATGAGCAGACAAACTGTAAAACATCTGTCCAGAAAGAGATCAGTCTACAGGACCACATCAAATGCATATAGTCAGCGTCCACGTCCTCACAGTGGTGACAGGTCGAGTCTGGATGTCTACCCATCCTAGCTAGTCGAGTCGGTGTAAGATATGACTGGTGAAACATATACAGTTGTATAAGGCGGTTGTTGATAGAGGGCGATACATAAAGGTGGGAGGATAGGGCAGCCGCCCACTCCTCCTCGGTCAGGTCTGGGATGCAAGCTTTCCATCTCGCTTCAACAAGCAAAGGTTCCCCACGCCTCCTGGCGTTTAGCAACACAGTGTATAGAGCAGAAATCAAGCCTCTGGGACCCTGCATGCTAAACACATCTATTACAGGAAAGCAAGAGAAGGGAACAGAGGGTCGAGGAAACTGGACAGAGAACGCGTGTCGAAGCTGGAGAAACCTAAAGAAGGACTGCCTAGGCACAGCCCTTTCATCCACAAAGTACTGAAACTCCCTAAAAGCTACACGATCATGTACATCTCCAATAGTGGAAACACCGTGGGATCTCCAAAACCCGGGATTCAGTTGGGCAGAGAACTGCGGCAGAAGAGGGTCTTGCCACAGTTGGCAGTCCAACATAATGTCAGTATAACCAAAAATACGTTTCGTAGTAGTCCATACCTGGAGTGCCAGTTTATGCAGCGGTAGCCACGAGCCCCCCAGTCCCGGTCTGCCCTCAAGCAAAGGCCATAGGTGTGTCAGCTGTAGATAATGGGCCAGGTGGTGTTCGCTATTCGGTAGGGAGGAAGCTGAGACCCAGTGATATAAATAACGCAATTGACCCGCTAAATAGTACAGTCGTAAGTCAGGGAGTGACATACCCCCCTCCCCTCTAGAACGTTGTAAAGTAGTTAGCCTAAGCTTGGACCTATTGTTCCCCCATATAAACGGGGGAAATAGGGAGTGCAACTGCCTAAAGAAGGAAAGGGGAATTGCTGCAGAGGCATGCTTAAGACCGGAGAAGGCACCGAATCTTTCAATAAGGGCAATACCCAGGGGTAAAGTGTCAGAGGGGTTGGACATAAAGAGAATCATATCGTCTGCGTACAGGCCTGCCCTATCCTCCCGGGAGCCAATGCAAATACCAGCATAGTCCGGATGTTGTCGGATCTGCAGGGCCAGCGGTTCAATAGCAATGGCAAACAAAAGGGGAGAGATAGGGCAGCCCTACCCAGGGAAAAGTATGGGGAAAGAACACCATTAATGGACATGCGAGCTCTGGGGGATCTGTAAAGAAGGGAAATCCATTTAATAAAATTAGGACCAAAGCCGAAGCGAACCAGTACCTCCAGGAGAAATGGCCATTCGACCGAGTCGAAGGCCTTAGCAGTGTCTAGGGAAGCGAAGGCCCAGTCCCGTTCTCCCATCGCCCCCACCTGCGTGAGTACTTGGACCCTGCGGATATTATCGGAGGTGGAGCGGCCCGGCATAAATCCAGACTGATCCCTATGAATAATCTCCAAGATCACCCGATTAAGTCTAAGCGCCAACATTTTCGTGAGCAATTTATAGTCTAGATTCAACAAGGATATAGGTCTGTATGAGGTACATTCAAGAGGGTCTTTGTCCGGTTTCAGTATAACAATGATGGAGGCATCATAGAAGGAGTCAGGCAAGACATTGGCTGCAAATGCGGCATTGTACATAGTCAGCAACAGCGGAGCCAGCTGCTCCTTGTACTGCTGATAAACTTCCAATGGAAGACCATCGGGGCCCGGCGACTTGCCTCTCGCCAGGGCACCCAAGGCCTCCTCTATATCTTCCACCGTGAAACCGGCCTCTAGGGAAGACGCACTCTCCGGTGCAAGGGTCGGGAAGACTATGATGGGAATAGGTGGCCTGAGAGGTGTACAACTCAGAATAGAAGGTGACAAATCTGTCAGTAATCAGGGGGGAAGTTGTTAATACAGAACCGTCCGCCGAACGGACCTGTAAGACCGTCGGGGATGCCGAGTTCTGATGAATGAGATGAGCCAGTAGTTTGCCAGACTGGTTGCCCAGCTCAAAGGCCACCTGTTGGTTGAAAAACAATCTGCGGGCAGCCCTCTCCTGCAGACAGTGAAGGTATCGTCTACCAGCAGTGAGCCACGTATCCCTATTCGCATCGGAAGGGTCCCGTACATATAGGTCCTCCAGCTCAGCACAACGCACTCCTAGGTCGTCCTCCTCCCTCACCGCCTCCCGCTTTATGTAAGAGATAGCGGACTGAAGACATCCGCGTAAAAAAGCCTTAGACGTCTCCCAGACTAATAGTCGGTCACTCAAAGTCCTATGGTCATTAAGAAACATCGTCAATTGTATGGGGATACCGTCATGGGGACCCAGCAGGGACAGCCAGTATGGATTTAGACGCCAACTCCGGATAGTCGGGGGGCCGGGAACAGACATAGTCAATAGGAGGGGGGAGTGGTCAGATACCCCACGGGTAACATAAGTCACCGCACGTACCAAGGGTAACGTGGGAGCATTACCTAGCACCATATCTATGCGTGATAGAGAGTTATATCCAGGCGTGTGACAGGAATATGTGCGTGTGGATGGGTGGAGGTATCGATAAATATCCAGCCAGCCCAGTTCCCGGAGCAAAGCATGTAGTGGCGTGAGAGACGTCTGGACAGGGACAGCCATCCCCCTACGATCAAGAACAGGGTCCAAGACGTTATTGAAGTCTCCCATGCAAATCACCTTGGCTCCAGGAAATGAGGCGGCAAATACAGCAGCCTGGTGTAAAATTGACAATGAGCCCGGAGGGGGGATGTACACTCCCAGGAGCACATGGGGGGAGTTATCAATTAGGGAGGAGATGAATACAAACCTACCATCAGGGTCCACCTGAGAATGTTGCACCTCCCACCTCAGGGATTTGTGTACCAGAAAGGAGACACCCCTGGAATAGGAGGTGTTACATGCATGCAGCGTCCACTGCGCCCATGGCCTAGATAGCCAGCGCGCGGTGGAGGGAGTTAGGTGTGTCTCCTGTAAGCACACAATGGCTGGTCGGTACTTACGGATAGTAGCGTAGACCAATGAACTTTTGCGCGGACTACCAAGGCCTCTCACGTTCCATGAAAGGTATCTCACTTCAGCCATATTGGTACGATGGGGTAGGAACTAAAAAGGGTTATAGAGGTAGGCAAAAATAAACAAAAGAGCATCCATATAGAGGGAACAGAAAAAGGCAGAAGGGAAAAGACAGGAAAAAAGGAAGGGCCCTAGCAAGTGGAAGCCAGAAGAATTTTTAATGGCAGCCTAGGCTGGGTAGTGAAGAAAAGGAAAAATGAATGACTCAGATCAGAGAAGTAGTCACTGGATGCAACTGCACTACATTACATAACATACATACATAACATTATACAGGTGAAACTCGAAAATGTGAATATTGTGCAAAGTTCATTTATTTCCGTAATGCAACTTAAAAGGTGAAACGAATATATGAGAGAGACTCATTACATGCAAAGCAAGATAGTTCAAGCCGTGATTTGTTATAATTGTGATGATTATGATCATGAACAACCCAAAGCCCCCCCCCCCCCCCCCCCCAATTACTAATACAAATTTTTACCTCAGCATAAGAGATCAAAAGAATTTGAGAACTGATAAGGTGTGCCTAATACTTAACTTTTAATAGTATCCATTAAAAATGCCAACATTAGTGCCTGTGTGTACCAACAGTATTAAAATTCATATGCATAAATGGTCATCACCATTAGTAACAGCACAGGAAGGGCTCTGCTGGCCCCTGCCAGCCCATCCGTGCCAAAAGATTGAAGCAAATATAACCGCCAACACATTTCTACCACCCATTCAAAGGTAGCGTCATCAAGGAGGTAAATAGTTGTATCAATCAACCACACAATATTAACATGCGTTGGAAAATAGCGGCAGTTTAGCCTAATATTATTTCCCTAGGGAATAGAAAGCACTCTTAGGGTACATTCACACGTGCATATTTTCTACTGCAGATTTGCTGTAACAGATTTTCTACCCATTGAAGTCAATGGGCAGCAAAATCGGCAGCAAAAATAGGAATGTGTGAACGTATCCTCAGGATGTGTATCTGCTGTGGAGGAAAAGGCTATCCCTAATAATCCTGTAAGGAAAAAAGTACAGCATGATATCCTGCAGAGAGAGAGTCTGTCCCTTCTAGGCCAGTCAGCTGTAGCTGCCGTTTTCACCTGAAAGATAAATAAAACAGGCACAGAAAAGCCTGTTCAGTATTTCGTCCTGAAAGGGAAAAAAATCGGGGGCTATTCAATGGCAATTCCCTGTAGGTACTCATGTTTAGTTGTCTCAGATGACGGGCTCAGCATTACCTGCTATTGTGTAGGGATCCGGGAGTTATACCAGCTCAACTTGCCTAGTGTGGCGAGATGCCAGCGTCTAATGTCACTACCGGTCCAGAGCGGAAGTTAAGCGCGTAGCCGCCGCCCAACTCTGTGACGCACATAACAGAGTGGGCATGCTGCCAGCACTGGCCAAACTACTGCGCATTGATTTAAACTTCGCTCCTTGAAAATACCGGAGTGTAGTACAGTATATATGCTAGATGTGAGTTTTAGGCAGATATTAAACCATAAAGCAAAACAGGTGGGTAATAGCCATTATTACATAATTATGAGCCTCACCTCCACTAAAACACAATTAGAAGTGTATGTATGCACATCCATTAGAGTGTATCCCAAAATATGGAGTATGGAGTTACAATACACATTTATTCTGTATAGTGGATGGAGAGAAATACCTGGCTATTACCCACCTGCTTTGCACTTGAGCTGGTTAAAATCCCGGCTCCCTATTCAATAGCAGGTAATGCTGAGCCCGTCATCTGAGACAACTAAACGTGAGTACCTACAGGGAATTGCCATTGAATGGCCCCTGTTTTTTTTTTTCTCTTACAGGACGAAATACTGAATTGGCTTTTCTGTGCCTGTTTTATTTATCTTTCAGGTGAAAACAGCAGCTACAACTGACTGGCCTAGAAGGGACAGAATATCTCTCTGAAGGATATCGTGCTGTACTTTTTTCCTTACAGGATTATTAGGGATAGCCTTTTCCTCCACAGCAGATACACATCCTGAGAGTGCTTTCTATTCTCTAGGGAAATAATATTAGGCTAAACTGCCGCTATTTTCCAATACATGTTAATATTGTGTGGTCATTATTATTGATGCAACTATTTACCTGACTGATGACGCCACCTTTGAATGGGTGGTAGAAACGTGTCGGCGGTTCTATTTTTTGCAATGTTTTGGCACGGATGGGCCAGCAGAGCCCTTCCTGTGCTGTTGCTAATGGTGATGACCATTTATGTATATACATTTTAATACTGTTGGTACACACAGGCACTAATGTTGGTATTTTTAGTGGATACTATTAAAAGTTAAGTATTAGGCACACCTTATTTTGAGCACCTTATCAGTCGTTCTCATATTCTTTTGAAGTTGCATTAATGAAATATAATGGACTTTTGCACGATATTCTAATATTTTGAGTTTCACCTGTATAATATTTAATTTGTATGGCAAAGAGTGATTTTCAAGCATGTTACAATCCAGCATGTCTGACCCTTTTTTCCACCACTGAGGCACACCCCCATACACATTAGATGCTTGGACTTAACTTTTTTAAATATTTTAATGACTTGGGAGGGATAGGTATCAGTCTCAAATGTTTGTCTGACAGCTATCTAATATTACGTTTATGCTCTTGCCACAGATATCCACCAGCATGCCGCCAAAAATGAGATGCCGATGTATATTGTAGTGGAGAGTAGTGGACGCCATTGATTTGAATTTGAGTCACCTAGTAACTATGTTCAGGCCATATGCGCCATTTTATTTAGACTAGACAATACAACAGAAAACTCTTTAAATTAGCGTATACAGGCAAATTAGGTGACTCCGTTTGGGCCATTAAAATAATGGCATTTGCTGTTCTCCGCTACAGTATACATTGGCATCCTGTTTTTGCCAGCAGATGCCTGTGATAGAACACTAAATCCAGTATGAACCTAGCCTAAAGTGTATAAGCAGCTTTAGATGTAGTTCTCCACTCGTTAGATGGAGTTCTCCACTCGTTACCTGTATTAATGGCACCTGTATGAACTTGTCTGTCCAAAACCTCAAACAGTCACACTCCAAACTCCACTATGGCCAAGACCAAAGAGCTGTCGAAGGACACCAGAAACAAAATTGCAGACCTGCTCTAGGCTGGGAAAACTGAATCTGCAATAGGCAAGCAGTTTGGTGTGAAAAAATCAACTGTGGGAGCAATTATTAGAAAATGGAAGACATACAAGACCACTGATAATCTCCCTCAATCTGGGGCTCCAGGGAATCTCACCCTGTGGTGTCAAAATGATCACAAGAACGGTGAGTAAAAATCCCAGAACCACACGGGGGGACCTAGAGAACGACCTGCAGAGAGCTGGGACCAAAGTAACAAAGGCTCCCATCAGTAACACACTACGCCGCCAGGGACTTAACCCCTTAAGGACTGAGCCCTTTTTCACCTTAAGGACTCCCATTTTTTGCTAATCTGACCACTGTCACTTTAAACATTAATAACTCTGGAATGCTTTTAGTTATCATTCTGATTCCGAGAATGTTTTTTCGTGACATATTCTACTTTAACGTAGTGGTAAAAATTTTTGGTAACTTGCATCCTTTCTTGGTGAAAAATCCCAAAATTTTATGAAAAATTTGAAAATTTTGCATTTTTCTAACTTTGCAGCTCTCTGCTTGTAAGGAAAATGGATATTCCAAATAATTTTTTTTTTATTCACATATACAATATGTCTACTTTATATTTGCATCATAAAATTGATGAGTTTTTACTTTTGGAAGACACCAGAGGGCTTCAAAGTTCCGCAGCAATTTTCCAATTTTTCACAAAATTTTGAAACTCGCTTTTTTTCAGGGACCAGTACAGGTTTGAAGTGGATTTGAAGGGTCTTCATATTAGAAATACCCCATAAATGACCCCATTATAAAAACTGCACCCCCGAAAGTATTCAAAATGACATTCAGTAAGCGTTTTAACCCTTTACGGGTTTCACAGGAATAGCAGCAAAGTGAAGGAGAAAATTCACAATCTTCATTTTTTACACTCGCATGTTCTTGTAGACCCAATTTTTGAATTTTTGCAAGGGGTAAAAAGGAGAAAATTTTTACTTGTATTTGAAACCCAATTTCTCTCGAGTAAGCACATACCTCATATGTCTATGTTAATTGTTCAGCGGGCGCAGTAGAGGGCTCAGAAGGGAAGGAGCGTCAAATGGTTTTTGGGGGGCATGTCACTTTTAGGAAGCCCCTATGGTGCCAGAACAGAAAAAAAAAAACACATGACATACCATTTTGGAAACTAGACCCCCTCGGGGAACGTAACAAGGGGTAATGTGAACCTTAATACCCCAAAGGTGATTCACGACTTTTGCATATGTAAAAAAAAATTAAATTTTTTTTACCTAAAATGCTTGGTTTCCCTAAAGTTTTACATTTTTAAAAAGGGTAATAGCAGAAAATACCACCTAAAATTTGAAGCCCAATTTTTCCCGATTCAGAAAACACCCCATATGGGGGTGAAAAGTGCTCTGCTGGCGCACTACAGGTCTCAGAAGAGAAGGAGTCACATTTGGCTTTTTTGAAGGAAATTTTGCTCTGGGGGCATGCCGCATTTAGGAAGCCCCTATGGTGCCAGGACAGCAAAAAAAAAACACATGGCATACCATTTTGGAAACTAGACCCCTCGGGGAACGTAACAAGGGGTAAAGTGAACCTTAATACCCTACAGGTGTTTCACGACTTTTGCATATGTAAAAAAAAATAAAAAAATTTACCTAAAATGCTTGGTTTCCCAAAAAATTTACATTTATACAAAGGGTTAAAGCAGAAAATACCCCCCAAAATTTGAAGCCCAATTTCTCCCGATTCAGAAAACACCCCATATGGGGGTGAAAAGTGCTCTGTTGGCGCACTACAGGTCTCAGAAGAGAAGGAGTCACATTTGGCTTTTTTGACCAGGCCATTTTACACCTTAAGGACCGGAGCGTTTTTTGCAAATCTGACCACTGTCACTTTAAACATTAATAACTCTGGAATGCTTTTACTGATCATTCTGATTCTGAGATTGTTTTTTCATGACATATTTTAATTTAACATAGTGGTAAAATTGTATGGCAACTTGCATCCTTTCTTGGTGAAAAATCCCAAAATTTGACGAAAAAAATTTGAAAATGTTGCATTTTTCTAACTTTGAAGCTCTCTGCTTGTAAGGAAAATGGATATTCACATATACAATATGTCTACTTTATGATTGCATCATAAAATTGGCATGTTTTTACTTTTGGAAGACACCAGAGGGCTTCAAAGTTCAGCAGCAGTTTTCCAAATTTTCACAAAATTTTCAAACTCAATATTTTTCAGGGACCAGTTCAGGTTTGAAGTGGATTTGAAGGGTCTTCATATTAGAAATACCCCATAAATGACCCATTATAAAAACTACACCCCCAAAGTATTCAAAATGACATTCAGTAAGTGTGTTAACCCTTTAGGTGTTTCACAGGAATAGCAGCAAAGTGAAGGAGAAAATTTTAAATCTTCATTTTTTACACTCGCATGTTCTTGTAGACAAAATTTTTGAATGTTTGCAAGGGGTAAAAGGAGAAAATTTGTACTTGTGTTTGTAGCCCAATTTCTCACGAGTAAGCACATACCTCATATGTCTATGTTAATTGTTCGGCCGGCGCAGTAGAGGGCTCAGAAGCGAAGGAGCGACAAGGGGATTTTGGAGAGTACGTTTTTCTGAAATGGTTTTTGGGGGGCATGGTGCATTTAGGAAGCTAAAACCCCCCACATGCCATACCATTTTGGAAACTAGACCCCTTGAGGAACATAACAAGGAATTAAGTGAGCCTTAATACCCCACAGGGGTTTCACGACTTTTGCAAATTTTACCTAAAATGCTTGGTTTCCCAAAAATTTTACATTTGTACAAAGGGTTAAAGCAGAAAATACCCCCCAAAATTTGAAGCCCAATTTCTCCCGATTCAGAAAACACCCCATCTGGGGGTGAAAAGTGCTCTGCTGGCGCACTACAGGTCTCAGAAGAGAAGGAGTCACATTTGGCTTTTTTGAAGGAAATTTTGCTCTGGGGGCATGCCGCATTTAGGAAGCCCCTATGGTGCCAGGACAGCAAAAAAAAAACACATGGCATACCATTTTGGAAACTAGACCCCTCGGGGAACGTAACAAGGGGTAAAGTGAACCTTAATACCCTACAGGTGTTTCACGACTTTTGCATATGTAAAAAAATAATAATAATTTACCTAAAATGCTTGGTTTCCCCAAAAATTTACATTTATACAAAGGGTTAAAGCAGAAAATACCCCCCAAAATTTGAAGCCCAATTTTTCCCGATTCAGAAAACACCCCATATGGGGGTGAAAAGTGCTCTGCTGGCGCACTACAGGTCTCAGAAGAGAAGGAGTTACAAATTTTGCTTTTTCCGCATTTAGGAAGCCCCTATGGTGCCAGGACAGTAAAAAAAAAAAAAAACACATGGCATACCATTTTGGAAACTAGACCCCTTGGGGAACGTAACAGTGTTACAGTGAGTACTTACACCTCACAGGTTTTTTGAACAGTGGGCCGTAAAAGTGAAAAATTTGATTTTTTGCACTATATTGATAGTGTTACCCCAAATGTTTCATTTTCACATTGGGTAATAGGGCAAAAGGCCCCCAAAATTTGTAGAACAATTTTGTCTGAGAAAAAAAATACCCCATATGTGGATGTAAATTGCTCTGTGGACGCACTACAATGCTCAGAATAGAAGGAGTGAAAATTTTGTTGTAATTGAAGTCGGGGGTCATGTGCATTTATAAAGCCCCCATTGTGCAATAACAGCCAAAAAAAAACACATGTGGCACCATTTTAGAAACTACACCCCTCAATGAACGTAACAAGGGGTACAGTGGGAAATAACACCTCACAGGTTTTTTGAAAAGTGGGCCATAAATTGAAAAATTTGATTTTTTTTACAGTAAAATGCTGGGGTTACCCAATTATTAACATTTTCACAAGGAGTAATATGAGAAATTGGGTTACAAATTTTGGAGGGCTTTTCCCCCTGACTATAAAAATACATCCACATATGGGGTAACGTGCTGGGCGGGCGCACAACAAGGCTCAGAAGTCATAGAGGTCACTTTGTATTTGTGGCCTTTGGCATATCAGTAGCTGACGGTTACATACATTCCGAGGAAAATACAAAAATGAAACACCCACATGTGACACCATTACAGAAAGTACCCACCCTGAGGAATGGGTATAGGGGTAAAGAGGACATTTTTAATGCACAGGTGTTTCCTAAATTTATTTTCCAGGAATGGATGAAGGGTAGCTTTTGAAAATTGCAATTTTCAACCTATGCTCTGCTTCATTTTTCTGGGAACAACTAACATGTGACTCCGAATTGTCGCCTGGAAATACGACAGAGCTCAGCGAGAACTCTTCGCATTTGAGGCGGATGTTTGTTACGGACCTAACAGTTATATACATTCAGAGGAAAATACAAGAAAGGAACACCCATATGTGAGATTATTACAAACAGTACACCCCCTAGGGAAGGTGTATAGGGTGAAGTGGAGATTTGCAACAGACGGGTGTTCCCTTCATTTATTTTCCAGGAATGGATGAAGTGTACTATGGGGGGAAGAAAATTGCAATTTTAGTACTGATATGCCAATTATTTTCCCAGAATGATGACCCAGAGTACAGCCAAAAGTAAAAATGATGCCCGCCCCAAACCCTATACTCAATCATCATTCTGGGAAGGGGATGTGTGGGGCCGTCCCTATTCTGTTACCTCAAATGCGCAACCCGCTCAGGTGGGGAGAGAGAGCGTTGCGCATTTGAGGCAACTGCAAACCTCCAATGCTGTTGACTCTGTGTCCCATGGCCCATTTTTTAGGGGGAAGAAAAAAAAAGATATTGGGCTATTGGGAAAAAGGTTTTGTTTTTTGGGGGTGTGTTTTGGTTTAAAATTTGGAAGTCAATGTACCCTGGACTGGTACATTGGAGCCGAATTCTGGGGAATGAAAATTAGGGCAAAGGATGGAAAATTTAGTACTCCATGGAAGTGTGATACTCCCTGAAGCAGCCTATGCAGAGGTCCGGATGATCGGGGCAAGTGTCACATTGAGTGGTGGTGTCCCTCCGTCTCCCCTTCTTGTGACACACACTGCAATTCTTCTGGGTTCGTCCCCTCCTGGAAAATCACACATGTGGGGATCACACCTGGAAAGTGTTGGCCGGGGACGATCCGGGGACCTTAAGTTCCAGAGGTGCTCTGACCCGCTCTTTGGCGGTCACCAAAGATGAGGGCCTTTAGAACTACCTCTTGGAACTCCAGGTATGTCCCTGTGTTGCCAGCGTTCTGGTACAGTATAAAAGAGTTGTACATGGCAACCTGTACCATGTAGACCGCAACCTTTTTATACCATACGCGTGTTTTCCGCATGGCATTATATGGCTTGAGGACTTGATCAGAAAGATCAACTCCCCCCATATACCGATTGTAGTCCAGAATACAATCGGGCTTGAGGACCGGTCCCGCGGTACCTCGCACAGGGACAGGGGTGCTGCCATTTCCATGAATTGTGGTGAGCATAAGGACATCCCTCTTGTCCTTATACCGGACCAACAACAGGTTCTCATGGGAAAAGGCACGGGACTCACCCCGGGGGATAGGAGCATGTAGGGGATGGGGCGGAAGGCCTCTTTGATTCTTCCGGACTGTCCCACAAGCGACCGTGGATCTGGCGGCGAGGGATGTGAAGAGAGGGATACTAGTATAAAAGTTATCCACGTAAAGGTGGTAACCTTTATCTAGCAATGGGTGCAAAAGGCCCCAAACGATTTTCCCGCTAACACCCAGAGTGGGGGGACATTCTGGGGGTTCAAAACAGGAATCTCGTCCCTCATACACTATAAACTTGCAAGTGTACCCGGAGGTACTCTCCCAAAGTTTATACATCTTCACGCCATACCGCACCCGCTTGGTCGGGATGTATTGCCGGAAGTTGAGTCTCCCCTTGAAGCTGATGAGAGACTCATCAATAGAGACCTCCTGCCCTGGGACATAGGCCTC
The DNA here is from genome assembly GCF_029499605.1 of Hyla sarda. Lineage (NCBI taxonomy): Eukaryota > Metazoa > Chordata > Amphibia > Anura > Hylidae > Hyla > Hyla sarda. Next base: position 438,453,698 of record NC_079190.1, read on the forward strand.
CCAAAATCTGGCCCCGAAGTGATTGATGACCGGCCTGATTTTATACAGGCGGTCATACGCGGGATCAGTTCGGGGGGGACATGCCGCATTATCAGCATAAAGCAAACATCTCCGAATGGCCTCGAACCAGGAGCGTGCCATGGCCATACTGTAGAGGGGTGTCTGGTAAAAGACGTCCCCACTCCAATATTGCCTGACACTGTTTTTTTTAACTATACCCATATGCAGCAAGAGGCCCCAAAAGGTCCTCATTTCGGCTGCATCGACTGGAGTCCAGCCGCCGGGTCTAGCTAGTCGTCACTGAAAAAATGACCGAAAGTCCTTTTCAGTGAACCCGGCGATGTTAATTTTGATTCCTGAGTCGCCAACAAACTCAGGAATCACGGGCTCGTGGTCCGCTGGCTCAGCCCAGTCAAGTTCTCCGGTACGAGGTACCAGTGACCTTGGCAGGGGGGCTTCACTAGTATGAGCACCAGGGGGACTCATACTAGCATGGGGCACAGGGTCAAGGGCAGAGGAGGTTTGCGGCACCGCACGGCGGCGTCTCCGCCGCCTTGGTGGCTCATCATCAGAACTAGATGATGAGGAGGACAATGAAATAAGGAAGGTGGTGTCTTCATTGTCCTCTGAGCCGCTCTCGGTGTCGGAGGCAATTAGGTCATATGCCTCCTCCGCCGAAAACACTCTACGGGCCATTTCCCTACTCTAATGTGGATACGTGTGTGTGTGTGTGTGTGTGTGTGTGTTTGTGTGGGGTGTGGTGTGATACTACCTCCCTAACCCTCCCTAACCTAACTAAACTAACCCGCCCTAACACAAAAAAATATAAAATAAAAAGGAGCCTTTTTAAAAAAAAAAAAGGGGGACTTCTAGCGCAAAAAAGCCCTGCGCCAAAAAAAAGCGTTTATCTAATCAGTGGTGTGCGCACTGATTAGCGCTTGTGGCGGCAGGGGGCGCAGAAGTCAGTGGGGGGTCCGGCCACTCAGCCCAGAACAGTGGCTGGTGGCTTGTACACAGACCCCCACACAAAAAAAAAACAAAATAAAATAAAAAAACGCTTTACCCCGAAAAAAATGCACCCACCTGAACCCCCAAAAAAACGCTGATCAGTGATAAATCACCGACAGCGGTGGGACAGGCTGCACACACAGGTACGGTCCGTCCACACAGTACACGCCTGCTACTGGTGGCACGGAACGCCTATGGGTGCAAAAAAAAAAAAAACGCGTTAACCGAAAAAAGTGCCTTTACCACAAAAAAAAACGCTGATCAGTGATAAATCACTGACAGCGGTGAGGCACGGACCGCCTATGGGTGCAAAAAACATGCTAGAAAACCCGAAAAAAAAGCGCCGGCACCACAAAAAAAAAACCCTGATCAGTACTACGGGACTGATCAGCGGCGGGTGGGCTTTAACAAACGGTGGCGGACCGCTCTTTTATAACTAAGAGGGTCCGCACACACGCTTAGGAGAAAGAAAAAAAAAGATCTGCGCCAAAAAAAAAGGCTGGTGGCAGACCGCAGCGACCCAGCAGGGCCGGGGTCACGCAGGTAAAGGTGCTACGGACCCACAGACACCCACTGAGGTACGCTGAAAAAAAAACAAAAAAACTTTTTTTTTTTTTTAACCCTAACCTGTCCCTACCTAATCTAAAGCTATCCCTGGCAATTTCTGTGCCAAGGGGGCAAGGGGCACTTTTATTGGACTCAGGGGATGGTGGGCAGCACGGGGCTCCGTCCTGCACACCAGATCTCTGTGGAATGGTGGGCAGAACGGAGCAACGTGCTCCTAGCCCCCACCATCCCCTCCCATTACATTGTGATTGGTGTGGCCACTTTGGCCACCCAATCAGAACTGTACTGAGGGGGGTGGCCACAATGCCAGCCCCCAGTACAGCATGGATGGTGATTGGTGGTGTATACTACACCACCAGTCACCATCTATATCCGGGTCACAGGGTCACACGTGACCCTGATGACCCGGAAGCGCTGCAGAATGCCGGTAAGTAGTTACCGGAGTCCTGCAGCGATCGCAGGTATAGGAGGTCCTCCGGACCTCCTCCTGCACACTGCCGGGATGTCTGCTGATAGAAATCAGCAGACATCCGGCTCCGATCCCCGCCCGGCGAGCGGCGGGGAACGGAATCGCAGCGCATCGCTCGTCTGAATTGACGAGCGATGCGCTGCGATCGCCAACATGGGGGGTCATCATGACCCCCCTGGGCGATATGCCGCGATGCCTGCTGAACGATATCAGTGCGTCTTTGTGCCGTCCAGCACATGCATGAGAACTTAGTCTCCGGACCGAATACTAGATGAATACACTGTGTCACTAGTACCCAAAGATAATTTAGCTGTTATTGTTATAATCCTGGTGGTTGAAATGTATATAATATTTATGGAGAATGCATGTGTATGTATATAGCTACTAAAGTAGAATTTTAAAATATATGGCATGAATATTAGAGGAAAACAATAGTGTACATGGATATTCATCTAATTCTGGCTAGTATAATATAATATTAGTGATTAAATCTATAGAATAATTGTAAGGAGTGCATATATCTATACACACCCATTAAAGTAAAAATGTATGATATATGGCATAAATGATAAAAGAAAAAAATAGCTAATATGAATGGATGTGAATCCAAATCTGGGCTAGTATGTCGCCTAGTAGATAAGTATAGTAATTTCCTTAATCCTGCCAGATACTAGTGGGTACCTATTTATCATATTTCCATTAAGTGGAATTAAAAATGGGTCATCATAAAGGTCTTAATCTAACATATCTGAGTCCTTATTCATTTTACAAGATTGCACATTAATGTTACTTCTTAGACAAGTTCGTGCATCACCATTTTTTCAATTTTAGAGTGGTAGAAAAACAGTATTCAGTCTACCTTATATAGATAACAATCTTAAAATTTTGGAATATAGATAGGTCCAAAATTTAGTGGGAAATTCTCATTTTACATTTATTTCATCATAGCAAGAAGGAAGGCCTCAGTCTACACAGGACTCTACTCACTTAATATTGGTCAAACAATCAAAATTCCCTTTCGATTGAGCATTAAAGGACAGGGATATTGTGCAACAGAGCTTATTATAAGAATACAGTGAATGTGAAACCCTAATTCAGTCCTTCAGGACTGCAGAACTGTAGCTTGTATATCCAAGAGGCTTCTTTAGTAATTTACAACTCAAATCGCCACATCTTGGGTTTAAAGTGACCTGTTCAAGGCCCCAAAACCGTAATAGCATTGCGTTTCCACCATGATAATCCTTGAAATGTCTAGACAAGGGGATATCCATATGTGTATTGATGGTACTCACATGTTTGGATATTCTCCTCCTCAGCTGTTGTAGGGTTTTCCCTACATACAGTTTGGGGCACGGGCATTGTGCCACATGTCAAAATGTTTATGGTGTACCTCTTCCCATCTACTGGGTATACAAATTCTTTAGTTTTGGGCATCAATCTACAGAAGGAGCATCCCCCCACAGGGGTATGATCCTGTTGTGGTGATCTCAACCATGTTTGAGTCGTAGTTTCGGAGAAAAAGCTGTGTACCAGCATTTCTCGCATGTTATGTTCACGACGGTAGGTTAGTGCGGGTCTTTCAGGTAAGACATCCTTCAGATTATTATAATTTTTGAGAAATGGGCAGTGCTTTTTCATAATTCATAATTTCATACAATGTTCTTATGCATCATATAACTTTATTGTTGTTCAATGGGGAGGATTGTACCCGACCTTTCAAAAGTTGGTGTGTGTGGCTTTGGCCCTTGCATAGGCTCTATGGAGCCATTTTTTTTGGTATCCATATGAGGTACCGTATATACTCGAGTATAAGCCGACCCGAATATAAGCCGAGGCCCCTAATTTCACCCCAAAATCCCAGGAAAAGTTATTGACTCGAGTATAAGCCTAGGGTGGGAAATAAATCATCCCCCCTGTCATCATCCAGACCCCCATCATTAACACCCTCATCATCATCACCCTGTCATCATCCCCCCTTCATCATCACCGCCTGTCATCATCCCCCCTTCATCATCACCGCCTGTCATCATCCCACACCCCCCCTTCATCATCCCCTTGTCATCATCCCACACCCCCCCTTCATCATCCCCTTGTCATCATCCCCTTGTCATCATCCCCACCCCCTTCATCATCCCCTTGTCGTCATCCTCTTGTCATCATCCCACACCCCCTCCCCTTCATCATCCCCTTGTCATAATCCCACACCCCCCCTTCATCATCCTCTTGTCATCATCCCACACCCCCCCTTCATCATCCACCTGTCATCATCCCACCCCCCCTTCATCATCCCCTTGTCATAATCCCCCCCCTTCATCATCCCCTTGTCATCATCCCCCTGTCATCAACAGATATGCAGTTATGAATATGAGAACAGTTCTTACAGTTTTAGATACTATCCACCACCACTCTAGCCAGTCGGGCTGTCCTTCTTTATAAGCATTAGATGCCGAAAAGGCATTTGATAATATTGGCTGGTCGTGTCTGGTGCTGGATGCTATTCATATTCAGGGTGCTTTCTGCAACTTATTGAGGGCTATATATGCTTCCCCAAAATCTAAAATGTATGTACCAGGTTTTTGTCCCCTGTATTTCCACTTAGTAAAGGCACTCATCAAGGGTGTCCACTATCCATCTACTTTTTAACATTTAATTAGAACCCCTAGCACGATATTTAACCACCTCCACATTGTATCAAGTTTGGGGAAACTGAAGTTAGGGCATCCTATATACAGGACCCTGTTAGATATATCCCTCACATCTTGGATACACTGACACATAAATCCTCCCTCTTACTCCTGAAAAGGCCATCTTCTGTATATACCTTAAATGTCCGATCTTTGGGAATACCAATTGCCTCCCAGTATATTACATATTTAGGGATAAAGATAGGGACACTGCCCCAATCCTAGTACCTTTTAAATTACCCTCCCTTGTTCACTAAAATTCAAACTGAATTGCACCGTTGGCACCAATTGCCCCTATCATTATTAATCCGCTGTTATCTTCTTAAAGGGGTACTCCGGTGGAAAACTTTATTTATTTATTTTTTAAATCAACTGGTGCCAGAAAGTTAAACAGATTTGTAAATTACTTCTATTAAAAAAGCTTAATCCTTCCAGTACTTATTAGCTGCTGAGTACTATAGAGGAAATTCTTTTCTTTTTGGAACACAGTGCTCTCTGCTGACATCTCTGTCCATTTTAGGAACTGACCAGAGCAGCATATGTTTGCTATGGGGATTTTCTCCTACTATGGACAGAAATGTCAGCAGAGAGCACTGTGCTCGTGATTCAGCAGAGAGCTCTGTGTTCCAAAAAGAAATGAATTTCCTCTGAAGTATTCAGCAGCTTTTAAGTACTAGAAGGATTAAGATTTTTTAATTGAAGTCATTTACAAATCTGTTTATGTCAAGATGTTGACTTCAAAGTTCATTAAATTCATTTGACTGGAAAGAAGCCCTGTATAGTCCTACAGACTCTGATGCTCTCTATATGGGAAGGGGGAGTAAATTTCCCTGACATTAGAAGTTACAACTTAGCATGCCTTAGGCGACATATTATGGACTGGTTCCACAATTCTTCTTTCTACTCCAACACACTTCTGGAATCCTCCTATGCTGCTCCATGGCATCCTTTGGCACTGCTACATTGTACATTTCCCTAGTTGCCACCAGTCATCAAACGATCCCTACTCTTTACAGATACTATTGCCACATGGAAACAATTACAAAAGCGGATGGGTCTACCATATGCGTGCGCTAAACACCTATCGCCATGGCTTACCCCAGACTTTGTAGCAGGAAAAGAAAACCCTCTATTTACCTTGTGGCGGCAGAAGGGAATCAATACTATGGGAGACCTCATGCATAAACTAGATAAATGTTGGTATACCTTAACGGAATTGACTACTCAGTACAACATTCCCTCTTCTCACTTTTTACAGTATAGTCAAATATGCTTATTGTAGGTCTAAACTTAAAGACCCTAGCAAAGAAGCGGTCTCAACCGATTTTGATTCCATTCTCACCTCCACAAGTGATAGATGTAGCTCAGCTCTCTATGCTAGACTTTGTAAATGGTATATACCTTCTACACCCAAGAAAGTGGGCAAGAAGTGGGCTGTCTTAAAAAATCCAAACACTACTGAACATATTCTGGCAGGTCTAGCAGATTTCAGGGCTCATATTCACAATGAAAAGAGGAGGGATGTACAACTTATCCCCTATCCTAAGGATAGGGGATATGTGTTAGATCGCCCTGGCTGCCTGCATGAAACGAGCGTTTTCGACCACAGCGCGAAGCTGCGGCCGACACGCCCCCTCCATGCAGTTCTATGGCAGCGCGAAGCTGCGGCCGACACGCCCCCTACATGCAGTTCTATGGCAGAGCCGGAGATTGCAGAAAACAGTGCTCCGGCTCTGCCATAGAACTGTATGGAGGGGGCGTGTCAGCCACCGCTTCCGTAGGTGGTCGAAAATGCCCGTTCCATGCTGGGAACCGGGGCTCCAATCGGGAGATTGTGGGGGGGCCCCATTGGACCCCCCGCTATCTAACACTTATGCCCTATGCGTTGTACATCCCGGAGGTATCCTTTAAGCTGATGCATTTCATTATTTATGCATTTACTATTCCGCTGTCCTTAAATAACCCTTCCAGAATGAATCATTGTCCGAAATGCAATCTTTTTGAAGCTGACCTGTATCACTGTATATGGCTGTGTCTGCAAATACAGGCGTATTGGGCGCAGGTATCGAAACTGTTGAATGGCATCAGCTCGTATGTTGGTACCCTAAATCACTATGAGGCCCTTTTCCACATAACAGTAAAAGAGTCACAAGGTAGTTTTTCCTATGCGCCTCTGGCACCGATAGCACATGCTGTTATTATACTTGCCATAAAAGTTCTGTAACTCTCTGATCTGATTACCTTGTCTGCTCGAATTGACTATCTGTATTTACAATTATGGTACTACTGTGAAGACCTTTGATGGGCATTCTTGGTGTCAGACTCTGGACATTGGCTGTCTGTTTGTTTGTTTCCCCTGTATGTATGTAGCGTTTGTCTCCCCTTTTTGTCTATATAAGGTTTATTGACATTCTGGCCTTCAAGGCACACATAGTTTAGTTTAAATTGGATTAGATGTTTATAACCGTTTTCATAATAGACAGCTTCCTTCATAAATGGCCGAGTTTAGGAGAATTGGATTGAAAGATTGCAGCTATAGGTGGTGACCTTACAGAATATTTTGGAGGACATACGCGAATGTCACTTTTTCTCTTTTTTACACTATTATTTAATATGACCTACAGATGACATATGTACTTGGGATATAAATCAGTCCAGTTTCATTGTTGATAATATGACTGCTTGCTTATTGTTACGCCGAGCGCTCCGGGTCCCCGCTCCTCCCCGGAGCGCTCGCTTCACCTCCTCCGCTGCAGCGCCCCGGTCACGTCCTCTGACCCGGGGCGCTGCGATCCTGCTGCTAGCCGGGATGCGATTCGCGATGCGGGTAGCGCCCGCTCGCGATGCGCACCCCGGCTCTCCTACCTGACTCGCTCCCCGTCTGTTCTGTCCCGGCGCGCGCGGCCCCGCTCCCTAGGGCGCGCGCGCGCCGGGTCTCTGCGATTTAAAGGGCCACTGCGCCGCTGATTGGCGCAGTGGTTCCAATTAGAGTTATCACCTGTGCACTCCCTATATTACCTCACTTCCCTTGCACTCCCTTGCCGGATCTTGTTGCCTTAGTGCCAGTGAAAGCGTTCCTTGTGTGTCCCTTGCCAGTGTTTCCAGACCTTCTGCCGTTGCCCCTGACTACGATCCTTGCTGCCTGCCCCGACCTTCTGCTACGTCCGACCTTGCTTCTGCCTACTCCCTTGTACCGCGCCTATCTTCAGCAGCCAGAGAGGTGAGCCGTTGCTAGTGGATACGACCTGGTCACTACCGCCGCAGCAAGACCATCCCGCTTTGCGGCGGGCTCTGGTGAAAACCAGTAGTGGCTTAGAACCGGTCCACTAGCACGGTCCACGCCAATCCCTCTCTGGCACAGAGGGTCCACTACCTGCCAGCCGGCATCGTGACAGTAGATCCGGCCATGGATCCCGCTGAAGTTCCTCTGCCAGTTGTCGCTGACCTCACCACGGTGGTCGCCCAGCAGTCACAACAGATTGCGCAACAAGGCCAACAGCTGTCTCAACTGACCGTTATGCTACAACAGTTGCTACCACAGCTTCAGCAGTCATCTCCTCCGCCAGCTCCTGCACCTCCTCCGCAGCGAGTGGCCGCTCCTGGGATACGCTTATCCTTGCCGGATAAGTTTGATGGGGACTCTAAGTTTTGCCGTGGCTTCCTTTCCCAATGTTCCTTGCATCTGGAGATGATGTCGGACCTGTTTCCCACTGAAAGGTCTAAGGTGGCTTTCGTAGTCAGTCTTCTGTCCGGAAAAGCCCTGTCATGGGCCACACCGCTCTGGGACCGCAATGACCCCGTCACTGCCTCAGTACACTCCTTCTTCTCGGAAATCCGAAGTGTCTTTGAGGAACCTGCCCGAGCCTCTTCTGCTGAGACTGCCCTGTTGAACCTGGTCCAGGGTAATTCTTCCGTTGGCGAGTATGCCGTACAATTCCGTACACTTGCTTCAGAATTGTCCTGGAATAATGAGGCCCTCTGCGCGACCTTCAAAAAAGGCCTATCCAGCAACATTAAAGATGTTCTGGCCGCACGAGAAATTCCTGCTAATCTACATGAACTTATTCACCTAGCCACTCGCATTGACATGCGTTTTTCTGAAAGGCGTCAGGAACTCCGCCAAGATATGGACTCTGTTCGCACGAGGCGTTTCGTCTCCTCGGCTCCTCTCTCCTCTGGTCCCCTGCAATCTGTTCTTGTGCCTCCCGCCGTGGAGGCTATGCAGGTCGACCGGTCTCGCCTGACACCTCAAGAGAGGACACGACGCCGTATGGAGAACCTCTGCCTGTACTGTGCTAGTACCGAACACTTCCTGAGGGATTGTCCTATCCGTCCTCCCCGCCTGGAAAGACGTACGCTGACTCCGCACAAAGGTGAGACAGTCCTTGATGTCTACTCCGCTTCTCCACGTCTTACTGTGCCTGTGCGGATGTCTGCTTCTGCCTTCTCCTTTTCTACAGTGGCCTTCTTGGACTCTGGTTCTGCAGGAAATTTTATTTTGGCCTCCCTCGTCAACAGGTTCAACATCCCAGTGACCAGTCTCGCCAGACCCCTCTACATCAATTGTGTAAATAATGAAAGATTGGACTGTACCATACGTTTCCGCACGGAGCCCCTTCTTATGAGCATCGGATCTCATCATGAGAGGATTGAACTTTTGGTCCTCCCCAATTGCACCTCGGAGATTCTCCTTGGACTTCCCTGGCTTCAACTTCATTCCCCAACCCTGGATTGGTCCACTGGGGAGATCAAGAGTTGGGGGTCCTCTTGTTCCAAGAACTGTCTAAAACCGGTTCCCAGTAACCCTTGCCGTAACTCTGTGGTTCCTCCAGTAACCGGTCTCCCCAAGGCCTATATGGACTTCGCGGATGTTTTCTGCAAAAAACAAGCTGAGACTCTACCTCCTCACAGGCCTTATGATTGCCCTATCGACCTCCTCCCGGGTACTACTCCACCCCGGGGCAGAATTTATCCTCTCTCTGCCCCAGAGACTCTTGCCATGTCCGAATACGTCCAGGAGAATCTAAAAAGGGGCTTTATCCGTAAATCCTCCTCTCCTGCCGGAGCCGGATTTTTCTTTGTCTCCAAAAAAGATGGCTCCCTACGTCCTTGCATTGACTACCGCGGTCTTAATAAAATCACGGTTAAGAACCGCTACCCCTTACCCCTCATCTCTGAACTCTTTGATCGCCTCCAAGGTGCCCACATCTTCACTAAATTGGACTTAAGAGGCGCCTATAACCTCATCCGCATCAGAGAGGGGGACGAGTGGAAAACGGCATTTAACACCAGAGATGGACACTTTGAGTATCTGGTCATGCCCTTTGGACTGTGCAATGCCCCTGCCGTCTTCCAAGACTTTGTCAATGAAATTTTTCGTGATCTATTATACTCCTGTGTTGTGGTATATCTGGACGATATCCTAATTTTTTCTGCCAATCTAGAGGAACACCGCCGGCATGTCCGTATGGTTCTTCAGAGACTTCGTGACAACCAACTCTATGCCAAAATTGAGAAATGTCTGTTTGAATGCCAATCTCTTCCTTTTCTAGGATATTTGGTCTCTGGCCAGGGACTACAGATGGATCCAGACAAACTCTCTGCCGTCTTAAATTGGCCACGCCCCTCCGGACTCCGTGCTATCCAACGCTTTTTGGGGTTCGCCAATTATTACAGGCAATTTATTCCACATTTTTCTACCATTGTGGCTCCTATCGTGGCTTTAACCAAGAAAAATGCTGATCCCAAGTCCTGGCCTCCTCAAGCAGAAGACTCCTTTAAACAACTCAAGTCTGCCTTTTCTTCGGCTCCCGTGCTCTCCAGACCTGACCCTTCCAAACCCTTCCTATTGGAGGTTGATGCCTCCTCAGTAGGAGCTGGAGCTGTTCTACTACAAAAAAATCCTTCCGGGCATGCTGTCACTTGTGGTTTTTTCTCTAGGACCTTCTCTCCAGCGGAGAGGAACTACTCCATCGGGGATCGAGAACTTCTAGCCATTAAATTAGCACTTGAGGAATGGAGGCATCTGCTGGAGGGATCAAGATTTCCTGTTATTATCTACACCGACCACAAGAACCTCTCCTACCTCCAGTCGGCCCAACGGCTGAATCCTCGCCAGGCCCGGTGGTCTCTGTTCTTTGCCCGATTTAATTTTGAGATTCACTTTCGTCCTGCCGATAAGAACATTAGAGCCGATGCTCTCTCTCGTTCCTCGGATGCCTCAGAAGTTGATCTCCCTCCGCAACACATCATTCCACCTGACTGCCTGATCTCCACTTCTCCTGCCTCCATCAGACAGACTCCTCCAGGAAAGACCTTTGTTTCTCCACGCCAACGCCTCGGAATCCTCAAATGGGGTCACTCCTCCCATCTCGCAGGTCATGTGGGCATCAAGAAATCTGTGCAACTCATCTCCCGCTTCTATTGGTGGCCAACTCTGGAGACGGATGTTGGGGACTTTGTGCGAGCCTGCACTATCTGTGCCCGGGATAAGACTCCTCGCCAGAAGCCCGCTGGTTTTCTTCATCCTCTGCCTGTCCCCGAACAGCCTTGGTCTCTGATTGGTATGGATTTTATTACTGATTTACCCCCTTCCCGTGGCAACACCGTTATTTGGGTGGTCGTTGATCGATTCTCCAAAATGGCACATTTCATTCCTCTTCCTGGTCTTCCTTCTGCGCCTCAGTTGGCTAAACAATTTTTTGTACACATTTTTCGTCTTCACGGGTTGCCTACGCAGATTGTCTCGGATAGAGGGGTCCAATTCGTGTCTAAATTCTGGAGAGCTCTCTGTAAACAACTCAAGATTAAATTAAATTTTTCCTCTGCATATCATCCCCAGTCCAATGGACAAGTAGAAAGAATTAACCAGATCCTGGGTGATTATTTGCGACATTTTGTTTCCTCCCGCCAGGATGACTGGGCAGATCTCCTTCCATGGGCCGAATTCTCGTATAACTTCAGGGTCTCTGAATCTTCCTCCAAATCCCCATTTTTCGTGGTGTACGGCCGTCACCCTCTTCCCCCCCTCCCTACCCCCTTGCCCTCTGGTCTGCCCGCTGTGGATGAAATTTCTCGTGACCTTTCCATTATATGGAGAGAGACCCAAAATTCTCTCTTACAGGCTTCTTCACGCATGAAGAGGTTCGCGGATAAGAAAAGAAGAGCTCCCCCCGTTTTTTCCCCTGGAGACAAGGTATGGCTCTCCGCTAAATATGTCCGCTTCCGTGTCCCTAGCTACAAGTTGGGACCACGCTATCTTGGTCCTTTCAAAATTCTGTGTCAAATTAATCCTGTCTCTTATAAACTTCTTCTTCCTCCTTCTCTTCGTATCCCTAATGCCTTTCACGTCTCTCTTCTCAAACCACTCATCCTCAACCGTTTTTCTCCCAAATCTGTTCCTCCCACTCCTGTTTCCGGCTCCTCGGACGTCTTCTCGGTCAAGGAGATTTTGGCTGCCAAAAAGGTCAGAGGAAAAAATTTTTTTTTAGTAGACTGGGAGGGTTGTGGTCCTGAAGAGAGATCCTGGGAACCTGAGGACAACATCCTTGACAAAAGTCTGCTCCTCAGGTTCTCAGGCTCCAAGAAGAGGGGGAGACCCAAGGGGGGGGGTACTGTTACGCCGAGCGCTCCGGGTCCCCGCTCCTCCCCGGAGCGCTCGCTTCACCTCCTCCGCTGCAGCGCCCCGGTCACGTCCTCTGACCCGGGGCGCTGCGATCCTGCTGCTAGCCGGGATGCGATTCGCGATGCGGGTAGCGCCCGCTCGCGATGCGCACCCCGGCTCTCCTACCTGACTCGCTCCCCGTCTGTTCTGTCCCGGCGCGCGCGGCCCCGCTCCCTAGGGCGCGCGCGCGCCGGGTCTCTGCGATTTAAAGGGCCACTGCGCCGCTGATTGGCGCAGTGGTTCCAATTAGAGTTATCACCTGTGCACTCCCTATATTACCTCACTTCCCTTGCACTCCCTTGCCGGATCTTGTTGCCTTAGTGCCAGTGAAAGCGTTCCTTGTGTGTCCCTTGCCAGTGTTTCCAGACCTTCTGCCGTTGCCCCTGACTACGATCCTTGCTGCCTGCCCCGACCTTCTGCTACGTCCGACCTTGCTTCTGCCTACTCCCTTGTACCGCGCCTATCTTCAGCAGCCAGAGAGGTGAGCCGTTGCTAGTGGATACGACCTGGTCACTACCGCCGCAGCAAGACCATCCCGCTTTGCGGCGGGCTCTGGTGAAAACCAGTAGTGGCTTAGAACCGGTCCACTAGCACGGTCCACGCCAATCCCTCTCTGGCACAGAGGGTCCACTACCTGCCAGCCGGCATCGTGACACTTATGTAGCAGATTTCTTATGTATATGCTGTCACGCTTATATTTTGTTATTATTTCTTTTGAAATTAAAGAAAATTGTCATTAAAAAAAAGTGTAATAAAGTGAGAATAACTTTGTTGTGCCGGTGAAACTGAGTGCTTCTTGTGCATAAAAAAGGGTTGAGTAGCATGAATGCCCAAATCGTGTTAAAGGGTAGCTTCCACAATCCTATTTTTTTTTTCTGTCCCTGCCTATTGCCAATCTATCCCTAACCCCCTCCCTGCTTTTAATTTTTATTTTTACTATATTAAAAATAACTTTTTTTCTGACTGGTAGTGTGCTCGCTACCAGGCAGACTTCCCCAGCAGGCACCACGTCACTGATGCCTGCTGGTGGGGAACTTCCGGCCTTAGTTCATCTACACAGGGTGCCTCCAGCTGTTTCACCACTACAACTCCCAGCTTGCCCTGACATCTATTGGCTGTCAGGGCATGCTAGGAGTTGTAGTATTGAAACAGCTGGAGGCACCCTGTGTAGATAAACTATTAGTTACAAGCAGCGCTGCGGTGCTATGGTGCTAGCCTGTTCCCCCCCCCCCCCCCCGACGCATACCCCGTTCCCTCCATCACAAACCCCCGTCCTGCATGCCCCGTTCCCTCATTACGCTTTCTGCAGAGTCCGGCAGCGGGCGTACAGGGACAGCGGCGGCGACGAGGCGGCGGCAATGTGCGGGTGGAGTGGCCTCCCAGGCAGTGGTCGGGGAGCCAATGCGCTCGCTCCCGCCTGTCTGATTGACAGGCAGGGAGCGAGTGCAGCCTAACTGAAAAAGGACTGATTGCCAGGCCAAAATCAGTCCTTTTTCAGGCGTGGGGTGACGTCACGCCAGGCTGCAGCCGGCCACTAGGAGGGTGATCCCTAGTGGCTGATTTTTAAATGTAAATTAAACCATTTTAATGAAAAAATAAATAAATAAAAGTATATTAGAGATATGTTTTAGTACATAAGTACTGCAACATATCAAAAAATTAAGTTGGTGACAGTGGCCATTTAAATATTGGTTTAAACGATACAACGTCCAGACTAGCAACCAATGTTGTTGGAGGAAATGCTAGTTCTTGTAGTTTCATGACCACATCCTTTGTGTCACAAAGATATGACAGTAATGTCATTACAAAAGATGGAATGGAATGGTGTGCTGGCTGTTTAGAATTCAAGTTTTACTTTAGACTATTGTAGAGGTAAATATTGTGATTTTGATATGCGATTGCAATATAATAAACAAATGGTGAAATCTCCACATTTTATTTTCAATCTCCCCTTTGACCTGTCTACACCCCCATTTTACATCCCCCATTCCATGTCTATCCCCCGATTTTATATCTATCCCCTCCATTTAATGTCCAATTTCACAAACTCCCATTCCATATCCACCCCACATTTCTCATCCCCCCATTTTAAGTCTCTTCCCCAGTTCATAGAAACATAAAAAAAAAACCTGATGCTTAGTAGCCTGGTCCTGTGATGATCGGCCATAGATTACTTTCTCTTCCGAGTGGTCCTGATGTCCTCTATGCTTCCTTCTTCAGAGACAAGCTACTGGCTGCATGAGCCACCCACTCAGCCAACACTGCTGTAGCCAGTGATTGCCCAAGTGAGAAGGTCCTACAGCCAGCTGCTTGTCTCAAAAGAAGGAAACACAGAGAAGACACCTGGATGACACGAAGAAGAACAGGGTCTATAGCATACCTACACGGGACCAGGGCAAGGTAATCATCAGTTTCCTCTGTGCCCTGGAACCATATTACACATGGGTGTCGGCTCTGGGGCTGGGTTGCTGCTGAAATTCAAATGCAAGGTAATAATTGCAGGATTTTGCAGGCATGTAATTACAAATTGCTAATCGTGATTCAATTGTTTTTGCGATAAATCATGCAGCCCTACTTTGGAGTGTTGTGTTTGATGATTAGAATGTAGGCTCTTGTGAGCATAAAATTAGATGTACATTACAGCATAAGCTTTTAGGAGCTGATCTTGTGTGTAACACTCACGTTTCAGAAGACAGGAACACCAGTGGATGTGGATCCGCTGGACCTGTGTGGCAGATATCTCGAACTGTAACAGGGAGCTGAGTCTAAGGTGCTGCTGGTTTTCACCAGAGCCTGCCGCAAAGCAGGATGGACTTGCTGCAGCAGGCGGCACCCAGGTCACTATCCCTGGCACGGCTAGACCACAGAGGCGGCTGAGGAGATGCGAGGCACAGGAGGGATAAGGCAGCTTGTAGTCAGGATAGCAGAAGGTCAGGCAGGCGGCACAGTAGCGTAGTCAGGACATAGCAGGCGGTCAGTAGGCAGGTGGCAGAGGAGCAAGGTCAGGTCATAGAGCAAAGGATCAGATACAAGGCAAAGCAACTCTCAGGTATGCTTTCTCTCAGGCACAAGGCAACAAAGATCTGGCAGGGAAGTGTGGGAGGAGGTGGAATTTATCAATGAGCCACAGGTGTACTAGACCAATGGGCGCACTGGCCCTTTAAATCTTAAAGCTCCAGCTCGTACACGCCCTAGGGGATGGGGACACGTGGGCAGGAGAAGCACCTGGTGAGTAACGGACTGGGATTTGCACGCGGGCGCGTCCTGCGATGCGAATCCCAGCCCCGCCGGCAGCAGCAGATAAAGGGACCATCCGGTCACAGCCAGTGTGTGTGGCCGGAGTGCATAACATAACAGTACCCCCCCCCCCCCCCCCCCCCCCTTTGGTCTCCCTCTCCTTTTTCAACTCAGAAAACTCCTGAGAAGGTCACGGTCCAGGATATTCCCCTTGGGCTCCCAAGATCTCTCCTCAGGACCGTGATCCTCCCAGTCAACCAGAAAAAATTGTTTACCTCTCACGGTTTTAGTGGCAAGAATCTGTTTAACTTTGTAAACGTCAAAAGAGCCGGAGACAGGTGTGGGCACAAGATTCTTTTGAGAAAACCGGTTTATGACAAAAGGCTTGAGGAGAGAGACGTGGAAGGAATTGGGAATTCGTTACGTAGCAGGTAGACGAGTTTGTGGGAGACAGGATAAATTTTTTTGTAGAATCTGGAAGGGACCAAAGTAGTGAGGACCAAGCTTGTAACAGGGGATCTTGAAATGGATGTACTTGGATGAAAGCCACACCATGTCACCAGGAGAGAAGGACAGAGAAGGTCTTCTACTTTTATCAGCTAGCGCCTTCATGCGTAAAGAAGCCTGGGATAACAGGCTTCTTGTTGCCAGATGGTGGAAAAGTCACGGACCAGCTCATCAACAGCAGGCACCCCGGAGGAGACTGGGAGAGGAAGAGTAGAACGGAGATGAAGTCCGTAGACAACAAAAAAGGGAGACAACCTTGTGGACTCCGAATCCTTATCATTATAAGAGAATTCAGCCCAAGGGAGAATGTCGACCCAATCGTCTTGGTGAGCTAAATCAAAATGACGAAGATAAGTCTCAAGGATTTGATTAACCCTCTCCACTTGACCTTTGGACTGAGGGTGGTAAGCCGAGGAGAAATCCAGCTTGATGTCCAGAAGGTTACAAAGGGCTCGCCAGAACTTAGAGACAAACTGCACACCACGATCTGAAACGATATACTGAGGAAGACCATGTAAACAAAAGAAGTACTTCGCCAGCTGTGGAGCAGAAGGAAGACCTGGTAAAGGAATTAATTAGCCATATTGGAAAACCGATCTACAATGCCCCAAATGGCAGTGTTATTATGAGAGGGTGGTAAATCGGTGATGAAATCCATGGCAATATGGGACCAGGGAGTCTCTGGAATGGGTAAAGGCTGTAAGAGTCCTGCAGGTCTTTGTTGAGGGGTTTTGTCACAGGCACAAGTTTCACAGGAACAAACAAAATTAGAAACATCATGTTCAAGATGGGCCACCAGTAGTGCCAGGAGATTAGAAGTAGAGTCTTGTGTATTCCAGGATGTCCTGCTGTCAAGAAAGAATGACCCCATTTCAGTACCTTGCGTCTCAATCTGGCGGGCACAAAGGATTTTCCCGGAGGAACTTGCTGAATTTTGGCAGGAGCACAGGAATCAAATGGTCAGAAGGAATAATATGCCTAGGCGTGGAGTCCAAACCAATGACATCAGAGGA
Source organism: Hyla sarda (assembly GCF_029499605.1). Lineage (NCBI taxonomy): Eukaryota > Metazoa > Chordata > Amphibia > Anura > Hylidae > Hyla > Hyla sarda. The sequence goes on from NC_079190.1 coordinate 438,470,846, forward strand.
CCTGGAGAGAACATCTGCTCTGATGTTCTTGTTTGCTGGCCGGAAGTGGATGAAGAAGTTGAACCTAGAAAAGAACAGTGACCACCTTGCCTGGCGGCGGTTAAAACGCTGAGCAGACTGAAGATATAGAAGATTCCTATGGTCGGAGTAGATGCTGACCGGATGAGAAGAACCTTCCAATAAATGTTGCCATTCCTCCAAAGCTAGCTTGATAGCGAGGAGTTCACGATCTCCAATGAAGTAATTCCTCTCAGCAGGAGAGAAGGTCTTGGGGAAGAACCCACAAGTTACAGTCCTGCCCTTGGCGTTTTTCTGAGTAAGAATGGCACCCGCTCCAATAGATGAAGCATCAACCTCCAAACCAAAGGGCCTCTCTGGATCAGGTCTTGTAAGCACGGGAGCAGACAGTGAGATAGTGAGAGCAACAATTGGAGCAACCAAGGACGAAAAATGTGGGATAAATTGACGATAATAGTTAGCGAATCCCAGAAAGCATTGAATAGCACGTAGGCCCAAAGGACGAGGCCAATCCAACACTGCAGACAATTTATCTGGATCCATCTGCAGGCCCCCATGAGAGAAAATGTATCCAAGAAGTGGAAGACTAGACTTCTCGAACAGACATTTCTCCAGTTTGGCGTAGAGATAATTCTTCCGTAGTCACTGAAGAACCAGACGAACATGAGTACGATGCTCCTCTAAGTTGGAAGAGAAGATCAGGATGTCATCTAGGTATACGACAACACAGGTGTAGAGAAGATCACGGAGGATATCATTGACAAACGCTTGAAAAACGTCTGGAGCATGCAGAGACCAAAAGGCATTACGAGATACTCAAAATGTCCGTCACGAGTATTGAAGGCCGTTTTCCATTCATCTCCCTTGCGGATACGAATGAGGTTATACGCTGCACGTAAGTCCAACTTGGAGAAGGCCTTGGCACCACGTAGACGGTCAAAAAGTTCTGAGATTAGAGGTAGTGGGTAACGGTTCTTGACTGTAATTTTGTTAAGTTGTCTGCAGTCACTGCATGGACGGAGTGAGCCATCCTTCTCTATAAAGAAGAAACCAGCTCCAGCAGGAGAAGAGGACTTACGGATAAATTCCTTTTGGAGATTCTCCTGGATATACTCAGCCATGGCTTTGGTCTCAGGAAGCGATAGAGGGTATATACTTCTACGAGGAGGAGTGGTACCAGGCAGAAGATCTATAGGGCAGTCATAAGGACGTTGTGGAGGCAGAGACTCAGTGTGTTTCTTGCAGAATACGTCAGAGAAATCTTGGTAAGGTGGAGGCAGACCAGGCAAAGGAGGAGGACGAGAAACAACTTTAGGATTGACTGGACTGAGACAAAGATTTTGACAGAACTGTCCCCAGCAAATAATTTCTCCAATTTAGTTGCGGAGAGTGATGTCGGAGCCAAGGAAGGTCAAGAAGAAGCTCAGAAGTACAGTGAGGCAGTACATACTGTAGAATTCAATCTTTTCGTTATGCAAGACACCCACTTGCATGACGAGAGGCTCAGTACGGAATAGCACCTGTGATTAGGTGGCAAGGAAAGGGTGTATTTCCTTTGCTCACCCTGAAGAATCTCACCTGCTTCTTAAGTAATGAGGCAGCAGGGAAGGGAGGTGTATATAAGATGGAGTCTCAGTTTAATCTGTGCTCTCCCTGGGAAACAGTATGCTGGCTGTTAGAGGGGGAGACACACGGGCCCTGTTTAGGTAACACGCAGAAGGCGCTGCGAGTGGTCCAAGAAGTGGTGTGAACTGTGAGTAACAGGTTGCAGGAGACACATGTTTAACTGGCTGAGAGTAGCTCACCAGTTCGTAGTCAGGGCATGCTGATATGTGTAGTCAGTGACCAGACAGTCTAGGACTTTATTTTGTTCCTGTTTATGTTTTGTTTTACCTGCAACCTGTGGAAATAAAGCTGGCGAGGAGCCAGACTTGTATACGGAACTGTGGTCTGTGGTGTTATTGTGAGGAACGTGTCCCGTGGCAAGAGACTAGGACGATCCCAGAGCTAATCCCCAAGACGGTTCGTCACATTTTGGTGGAGGATGCGGGCATGCCGTTGCTAAGGGCAACCAACGAGTGAGTTGCAGTTGAGCCATTGCTAGGAGCAACCCCCTGCATGTTGCAAGTCGGATGAGCCCAGCAGAGGAGTTCAAGCACAGGATGGTGTCTGTGGAGGAGCGTTGCTAGGGGCAACGGATCAAGATTTATTTTTTTTCGCTCTGGAAATGGGTCGCCATCGGGAGGCTGTTGCTGGGAGCAACCGACCTGGGCCACAACCGATGGTCACAAAGATGGAAAAAAGGACCCGTGAGTTATTAGTGGGTGGAGTCCCACTGTTGGTGGAGTTGGATTGTTGCCAGACTGTATCTCGGATTATGCCAGAAATAATTCCCTTTGTGAAGTCCCGCCCGGAGCCCGGTAAGACTGTTCAAATTACCTTTGATAAATGTTTTGGGACAGTAAGCCGTATGATGGAGGTATGTGCGGAACTTACAGTTGAAATTGTACTGGTCAGAGACTTTCCGTATTTCTGGCAGCTGTGGGATGCCGAGAGTGCACCTGAGAGTTCGCATCCAAAGGTTCCGGAAGTAGTGAGGACTGGGGTGTCTCTACTGGACTGTGTGAATGGTGCTGTATATTGTGATCCCATGCAGGCTGATAATGTTTTTCTTGAAAAACTTATGTTAATGTGTTCTGATGTAAAAAGTACTGTCGCCACCTCTCGCAGAACAAAAGAAAACCTGTCTGAACTGGCAATAGAAGGTAAAAAGATGGTGGTTTTGTTAGATCCAAAATGTGTAATAAGTCTGGTAAAGACCAGCTGCAGAAAGCCAGACCCTGCTGTAATGTCTATACAAGCCGCTATTTGGGGTTATAAAACAGTTAATTTCTACCCCCTATGGTACCAAGTCACAAGGTTGCAACAGAGCCTTCCTTACAGTATGAAGTAGTGCTGGGGAAGGATTTTCCATTTTTTCAGCAGTTGTGGGAAGATAGTCAGGTGACTAGAGTAGGAACACCTGATAGGCTCACAACACTTGATTTGCACCACATAGCAGGGGACAGTAACTCAGCAGAGGCTGAGGACGGGGAGTGTCAGCAGACCCTAGGTATATGTCAGGTGGGAGTGTGCCAGACCACTAGGGGAGCTGAAGAACAGTCCACGAGTCAAGTTATTGAGGTGACTGGAATAGAAGCTACAGAGATGCCTGTGGAAAAACCAAAACTCTGGAAGAGAGTACCAGTGGAGCAGGGGGCTGCACTTACGGTCACAGACAGAGTCCGTAGTGAAGGAGACGTGGCGTTTGGACCTGAGAGAGGTCGCAACCAGGAAGGTCGAACCACTGGAGCAGATATTGTTGCAGACCCAGGAGCCCTAGTCATTTTTGCCAGGCCGTTGAGAGACTGTGACAAGACAAAAGAAAAGTCTGCCAAGGAGCCGAGAGACAGTTCAGAGGAACTGTTTGAGAATCACCTGGACTCGCTGGTGCCAAGAGCCATTGAAGTTGTTGCTAGGAGCAACGAACTTTCTGCCAAGGGATTACCGGTCCGACAGGAGTGTTTAGAAAGAGTCTCCAGAGTTGCCAACGTGGTGGGAGAGGAAGAGTGCCAGGTGTCGGTGGCACCTGTTGTTGATGATAACGAGGCACAAATGGCCGCAACCCCCGAAAAAGGGGGAGACTTCATCTAGAGATGGAGAAGAGCTGGATCGATTGTCTGACAGAGGACCAGTGTCACGATGCCGGCTGGCAGGTAGTGGACCCTCTGTGCCAGAGAGGGATTGGCGTGGACCGTGCTAGTGGACCGGTTCTAAGCCACTACTGGTTTTCACCAGAGCCCGCCGCAAAGCGGGATGGTCTTGCTGCGGCGGTAGTGACCAGGTCGTATCCACTAGCAACGGCTCACCTCTCTGGCTGCTGAAGATAGGCGCGGTACAAGGGAGTAGGCAGAAGCAAGGTCGGACGTAGCAGAAGGTCGGGGCAGGCAGCAAGGATCGTAGTCAGGGGCAACGGCAGAAGGTCTGGAAACACAGGCAAGGAACACACAAGGAACGCTTTCACTGGCACTAAGGCAACAAGATCCGGCAGGAGAGTGCAAGGGAAGTGAGGTAATATAGGGAAGTGCACAGGTGAAAACCCTAATTGGAACCACTGCGCCAATCAGCGGCGCAGTGGCCCTTTAAATCGCAGAGACCCGGCGCGCGCGCGCCCTAGGGAGCGGGGCCGCGCGCGCCGGGACAGAACAGACGGGGAGCGAGTCAGGTAGGGGAGCCGGGGTGCGCATCGCGAGCGGGCGCTACCCGCATCGCGAATCGCATCCCGGCTGGCAGCGGGATCGCAGCGCCCCGGGTCAGAGGACGTGACCGGAGCGCTGCAGCGGAGGGAGTGAAGCGAGCGCTCCGGGGAGGAGCGGGGACCCGGAGCGCTCGGCGTAACAGTACCCCCCCCCTTGGGTCTCCCCCTCTTCTTGGAGCCTGAGAACCTGAGGAGCAGACTTTTGTCAAGGATGTTGTCCTCAGGTTCCCAGGATCTCTCTTCAGGACCACAACCCTCCCAGTCTACTAAAAAAAATTTTTTCCCTCTGACCTTTTTGGCAGCCAAAATTTCCTTGACCGAGAAGACGTCCGAGGAGCCGGAAACAGGAGTGGGAGGAACAGATTTGGGAGAAAAACGGTTGAGGATGAGTGGTTTGAGAAGAGAGACGTGAAAGGCATTAGGGATACGAAGAGAAGGAGGAAGAAGAAGTTTATAAGAGACAGGATTAATTTGACACAAAATTTTGAAAGGACCAAGATAGCGTGGTCCCAACTTGTAGCTAGGGACACGGAAGCGGACATATTTAGCGGAGAGCCATACCTTGTCTCCAGGGGAAAAAACGGGGGGAGCTCTTCTTTTCTTATCCGCGAACCTCTTCATGCGTGAAGAAGCCTGTAAGAGAGAATTTAGGGTCTCTCTCCATATAATGGAAAGGTCACGAGAAATTTCATCCACAGCGGGCAGACCAGAGGGCAAGGGGGTAGGGAGGGGGGGAAGAGGGTGACGGCCGTACACCACGAAAAATGGGGATTTGGAAGAAGATTCAGAGACCCTGAAGTTATACGAGAATTCGGCCCATGGAAGGAGATCTGCCCAGTCATCCTGGCGGGAGGAAACAAAATGTCGCAAATAATCACCCAGGATCTGGTTAATTCTTTCTACTTGTCCATTGGACTGGGGATGATATGCAGAGGAAAAATTTAATTTAATCTTGAGTTGTTTACAGAGAGCCCTCCAGAATTTAGACACGAATTGGACCCCTCTATCCGAGACAATCTGCGTAGGCAACCCGTGAAGACGAAAAATGTGTACAAAAAATTGTTTAGCCAACTGAGGCGCAGAAGGAAGACCAGGAAGAGGGATGAAATGTGCCATTTTGGAGAATCGATCAACGACCACCCAAATAACGGTGTTGCCACGGGAAGGGGGTAAATCAGTAATAAAATCCATACCAATCAGAGACCAAGGCTGTTCGGGGACAGGCAGAGGATGAAGAAAACCAGCGGGCTTCTGGCGAGGAGTCTTATCCCGGGCACAGATAGTGCAGGCTCGCACAAAGTCCCCAACATCCGTCTCCAGAGTCGGCCACCAATAGAAGCGGGAGATGAGTTGCACAGATTTCTTGATGCCCGCATGACCTGCGAGATGGGAGGAGTGACCCCATTTGAGGATTCCGAGGCGTTGGCGTGGAGAAACAAAGGTCTTTCCTGGAGGAGTCTGCCTGATGGAGGCAGGAGAAGTGGAGATCAGGCAGTCAGGTGGAATGATGTGTTGCGGAGGGAGATCAACTTCTGAGGCATCCGAGGAACGAGAGAGAGCATCGGCCTTAATGTTCTTATCGGCAGGACGAAAGTGAATCTCAAAATTAAATCGGGCAAAGAACAGAGACCACCGGGCCTGGCGAGGATTCAGCCGTTGGGCAGACTGGAGGTAGGAGAGGTTCTTGTGGTCGGTGTAGATAATAACAGGAAATCTTGATCCCTCCAGCAGATGCCTCCATTCCTCAAGTGCTAATTTAATGGCTAGAAGCTCTCGATCCCCGATGGAGTAGTTCCTCTCCGCTGGAGAGAAGGTCCTAGAGAAAAAACCACAAGTGACAGCATGCCCGGAAGAATTTTTTTGTAGAAGAACAGCTCCAGCTCCCACTGAGGAGGCATCAACCTCCAATAGGAAGGGTTTGGAAGGGTCAGGTCTGGAGAGCACGGGAGCCGAAGAAAAGGCAGACTTGAGTCGTTTAAAGGAGTCTTCTGCTTGAGGAGGCCAGGACTTGGGATCAGCATTTTTTTTGGTTAAAGCCACGATAGGAGCCACAATGGTAGAAAAATGTGGAATAAATTGCCTGTAATAATTGGCGAACCCCAAAAAGCGTTGGATAGCACGGAGTCCGGAGGGGCGTGGCCAATCTAAGACGGCAGAGAGTTTGTCTGGATCCATCTGTAGTCCCTGGCCAGAGACCAAATATCCTAGAAAAGGAAGAGATTGGCATTCAAACAGACATTTCTCAATTTTGGCATAGAGTTGGTTGTCACGAAGTCTCTGAAGAACCATACGGACATGCTGGCGGTGTTCTTCTAGATTGGCAGAAAAAATTAGGATATCGTCCAGATATACAACAACACAGGAGTATAACAGATCACGAAAAATTTCATTGACAAAGTCTTGGAAGACGGCAGGGGCATTGCACAGTCCAAAGGGCATGACCAGATACTCAAAGTGTCCATCTCTGGTGTTAAATGCCGTTTTCCACTCGTCCCCCTCTCTGATGCGGATGAGGTTATAGGCGCCTCTTAAGTCCAATTTAGTGAAGATGTGGGCACCTTGGAGGCGATCAAAGAGTTCAGAGATGAGGGGTAAGGGGTAGCGGTTCTTAACCGTGATTTTATTAAGACCGCGGTAGTCAATGCAAGGACGTAGGGAGCCATCTTTTTTGGACACAAAGAAAAATCCGGCTCCGGCAGGAGAGGAGGATTTACGGATAAAGCCCTTTTTTAGATTCTCCTGGACGTATTCGGACATGGCAAGAGTCTCTGGGGCAGAGAGAGGATAAATTCTGCCCCGGGGTGGAGTAGTACCCGGGAGGAGGTCGATAGGGCAATCATAAGGCCTGTGAGGAGGTAGAGTCTCAGCTTGTTTTTTGCAGAAAACATCCGCGAAGTCCATATAGGCCTTAGGGAGACCGGTTACTGGAGGAACCACAGAGTTACGGCAAGGGTTACTGGGAACCGGTTTTAGACAGTTCTTGGAACAAGAGGACCCCCAACTCTTGATCTCCCCAGTGGACCAATCCAGGGTTGGGGAATGAAGTTGAAGCCAGGGAAGTCCAAGGAGAATCTCCGAGGTGCAATTGGGGAGGACCAAAAGTTCAATCCTCTCATGATGAGATCCGATGCTCATAAGAAGGGGCTCCGTGCGGAAACGTATGGTACAGTCCAATCTTTCATTATTTACACAATTGATGTAGAGGGGTCTGGCGAGACTGGTCACCGGGATGTTGAACCTGTTGACGAGAGAGGCCAAAATAAAATTTCCTGCAGATCCAGAGTCCAAGAAGGCCACTGTAGAGAAGGAGAAGGCAGAGGCAGACATCCGCACAGGCACAGTAAGACGTGGAGAAGCAGAGTAGACATCAAGGACTGTCTCACCTTTGTGCGGAGTCAGCGTACGTCTTTCCAGGCGGGGAGGACGGATAGGACAATCCCTCAGGAAGTGTTCGGTACTAGCACAGTACAGGCAGAGGTTCTCCATACGGCGTCGTGTCCTCTCTTGAGGTGTCAGGCGAGACCGGTCGACCTGCATAGCCTCCACGGCGGGAGGCACAGGAACAGATTGCAGGGGACCAGAGGAGAGAGGAGCCGAGGAGACGAAACGCCTCGTGCGAACAGAGTCCATATCTTGGCGGAGTTCCTGACGCCTTTCAGAAAAACGCATGTCAATGCGAGTGGCTAGGTGAATAAGTTCATGTAGATTAGCAGGAATTTCTCGTGCGGCCAGAACATCTTTAATGTTGCTGGATAGGCCTTTTTTGAAGGTCGCGCAGAGGGCCTCATTATTCCAGGACAATTCTGAAGCAAGTGTACGGAATTGTACGGCATACTCGCCAACGGAAGAATTACCCTGGACCAGGTTCAACAGGGCAGTCTCAGCAGAAGAGGCTCGGGCAGGTTCCTCAAAGACACTTCGGATTTCCGAGAAGAAGGAGTGTACAGAGGCAGTGACGGGGTCATTGCGGTCCCAGAGCGGTGTGGCCCATGACAGGGCTTTTCCGGACAGAAGACTGACTACGAAAGCCACCTTAGACCTTTCAGTGGGAAACAGGTCCGACATCATCTCCAGATGCAGGGAACATTGGGAAAGAAAGCCACGGCAAAACTTAGAGTCCCCATCAAATTTATCCGGCAAGGATAAGCGTATCCCAGGAGCGGCCACTCGCTGCGGAGGAGGTGCAGGAGCTGGCGGAGGAGATGACTGCTGAAGCTGTGGTAGCAACTGTTGTAGCATAACGGTCAGTTGAGACAGCTGTTGGCCTTGTTGCGCTATCTGTTGTGACTGCTGGGCGACCACCGTGGTGAGGTCAGCGACAACTGGCAGAGGAACTTCAGCGGGATCCATGGCCGGATCTACTGTCACGATGCCGGCTGGCAGGTAGTGGACCCTCTGTGCCAGAGAGGGATTGGCGTGGACCGTGCTAGTGGACCGGTTCTAAGCCACTACTGGTTTTCACCAGAGCCCGCCGCAAAGCGGGATGGTCTTGCTGCGGCGGTAGTGACCAGGTCGTATCCACTAGCAACGGCTCACCTCTCTGGCTGCTGAAGATAGGCGCGGTACAAGGGAGTAGGCAGAAGCAAGGTCGGACGTAGCAGAAGGTCGGGGCAGGCAGCAAGGATCGTAGTCAGGGGCAACGGCAGAAGGTCTGGAAACACAGGCAAGGAACACACAAGGAACGCTTTCACTGGCACTAAGGCAACAAGATCCGGCAGGAGAGTGCAAGGGAAGTGAGGTAATATAGGGAAGTGCACAGGTGAAAACCCTAATTGGAACCACTGCGCCAAACAGCGGCGCAGTGGCCCTTTAAATCGCAGAGACCCGGCGCGCGCGCGCCCTAGGGAGCGGGGCCGCGCGCGCCGGGACAGAACAGACGGGGAGCGAGTCAGGTAGGGGAGCCGGGGTGCGCATCGCGAGCGGGCGCTACCCGCATCGCGAATCGCATCCCGGCTGGCAGCGGGATCGCAGCGCCCCGGGTCAGAGGACGTGACCGGAGCGCTGCAGCGGAGGGAGTGAAGCGAGCGCTCCGGGGAGGAGCGGGGACCCGGAGCGCTCGGCGTAACAACCAGGGGATGTCTCAAGGTCTAAAAGCAAGAGTGAGGAGACCGCTGTCAGTAAAAGGTCTCGGAAAAGACGAGCTGCCCTTGAAAAAAAACTGGGGCAGATCCGGAATCTGGAAGAAACCCTGCAGATGGTTTCTGTGAAGTTGATGGAGAAAGAAAAAGAGGTACATCGCTTGACATAGGAGAAGGACAAATCACTTGCTGACTTTAAGAAAGAGCAAGAAGCGAGGCTTCAGCTGGAAAAAGTCATGGAGCATCACAAAAGGGAGTTTGTGGCTCTGCAGGATGAACTGTCCCGCTCCCAGGGTCTTGTGACCAGCAAGGAAAGTAAAGTGGAGAGTCTGGTCAAGCGGATGTCATTCCAGGAAGAAGAAGTGAGTCTTCTACATGGTGCATATCAGGCTCTGCGGAGTGATCACAAGGCTAGGCTGGTAGCCATGGAAAAAAATAGAAAAAGAGAAGAATGAAATGAAGATGGAAGTTGGGGCTCTTGCCAGAAATCTGGAGGGTGTCTCTAAAGCTAAGAGACAACTTGAGGAGGAAGTCAAGGCAAAGAATGCCCTTGCACATGCTCTTCAATCTGCTCGTCATGACAATGACTTGCTCCGTGAGCAGTACGAGGAGGCCCTGGAACAAGTTAACGACTCTTAAACATGAAAACAAGAACTTGTAACAGGAGATCTTAGATTTATCTGAACAGATTGGTGAGAGTGGAAAATGTATCAATGAGTTAGAGAAGACCAAGAAACAGTTGCTGGACAGTAAGAAGATGAACTCTGCACAACTCAAGAGTGAGCAGCTAAAATATATAAAGCTGGAAGATGACATGAAGATCTTAAAAGAGAGCCTGGAAGCACAGAACGAAACGCGCAGAAGGTCCCACGTAGCTGCCTTGGTTTTGTTGGGAGCGCAACTCTACGAGCAGATGGCTCTGCTGGCGGACAATGAACAGTTGAGGAAACAATTGCTGTCTTCGGAAGATACTGTCAGGGACTTGACAGAGTTACTTGACAGTGAGAGGATGAAGTCCTCTAACCTCCAGTGTAAGCAGCGAAAATATGAGAAAAAGGAAGAGGACCAGGAAGTTCTAAAAGAGAGCAGAGACCAAGATATGGTGGAATTGGCTCAAGAAAGGCTTCTGGGGCAGAAGTTACAGGATACAGGGATGCTTTCTCTGAAGCCCGGTAAAAAGTCCTCTAATGCTAAGATTGAGGTGAAACCCTGTAAGAAGTCCCCTGACGCTAGAACTGAGCTGAAATCTGGTGGGAAATCCTCTGAACCTGAACAGACCAAATTTCTGAAGGTAATGCTGAGGCAGAGAAATCCTCTGAAGCAGAAGCTAAACCAGAGTCAACCTCAAAAGCTATGAGTAAAGAGAATGGCACAACTGAAGCTACAGGTGAAGAGAAGAGTAAGCCTGAAGAAGCTGCAGAGAAGAGCCAGACAGTAGTAGAAGCTGATTCCACACAAGAATCTGAAGGAGACACAGACTCTGAAGCCAAACCTGAGGAAGCTGGTGCCCCTGAAGAGGAGAAAGCTGGAAGGGATGAGGTGAAACCATGTGAGAAATCCACTGAAGTCAAAACTGTGGTGAAACCAGGTGGGAAGTCCTGTAAAGTTGAAACTGAGAAGGACCCATGTTGGAGGTCCTCTGAAGCTACAGAGAACAAGACAGTGGTTGGTGAAGCCACTGAGGCCGAAAGATTCTCTGAAGCAGAGGTCCGGCAAGCCAGAAGAAGACAAAGGTTAGAAGCATCGGTCCTCTCTGTCCTTAATTTCAAGAACCCTGCCCACACCAGGGGGAAGAACCTGGTACTGGAGCGGTGTGACCAATAGACTTGCAATTGGTGGCTGGTAAAAGTCCGGAAGAAAAAAGTCAAGGACTTCAGAGACTGTGGGACAAAAGTTGTCCAAGAGAAAGGAAAGGCAGATGGTTTCTGCCTTTCAAATACATGTGCTCCTTCCCGGTGGTCTGAGCAAAGGGGGGGGGGGGGAGATATGTGATAAGATGGCAAGGAAAGGGTATATTTCCTTTGTTCACCCTGAAGAATCTCACCTGCTTCTTAAGTAATGAGGCAGCAGGGAAGGGAGGTGTAAATAAGATGGAGTCTCAGTTTAATCTGTTCTTTCCCTGGGAAACATTATGCTGGCTGTTAGAGGGGGAGACACACGGGCCCTGTTAAGGTAACACGCAGAAGGCACTGCGAGTGGTCCAAGAAGTGGTGTGAACTGTGAGTAACAGGTTGCAGGAGACACATGTTTAACTGGCTGAGGGTAGCTCACCAGTTCATAGTCAGGGCATGTTGATATGTGTAGTCAGTGACCAGACGGTCTAGGACTTTATTTTGTTCCTGTTTATGTTTTGTTTTACCTGCAACCTGTGAAAATAAAGCTGGCGAGGAGCCAGACTTGTATGCGGAACTGTGGTCTGTGGTGTTATTGTGAGGAACGTGTCCCGTGGCAATAGATCAGGACAATCCCAGAGCTAATCCCCAAGACGGTTCGTCACACACCTTACAGTCCAAATTTTGTCCATTAACAGAGGAGATTAACAAAGGCTTTGCAAGTCGAGTAACAGGAAGATGATATTTGTGGACGAAAGAAGCATCAATAAAGTCACCTGGAGATCCAGAATCCAAAAATGCTGTAGCGCTGAAGGAAGACTTGGCAGAAGCGAAGACTTGTACAGAAATGGTCAAGCGAGGAGAGGTGGTATTTACACCGAGGGACGCCTCTCCTACGTGGTCTAGGTGCAAGCGTTTTCCCGGATACTGTAGACGAACAGAACAGTCTTTGAGGAAGTGTTCTGGGCTAGAACAATACAAACACAAATTCACAATTGCTGAGACTGATGTACCACAACGGAGGGAAGATCTGCGACTTCAGGCAGGGGTACCTCAGCGGGATCTAGTGCCGGATCTTACTGTAACACTCACGTTTCAGAAGACAGGAACACCAGTGGATGTGGATCCGCTGGACCTGTGTGGCAGATAACTCGGACCGTACCAGGGAGATAAGGTGCTGCTGGTTTTCACCAGAGCCTGCCGCAAAGCGGGATGGACTTGCTGCAGCAGGCGGCACCCAGGTCACTATCCCTGGCATGGCTCGACCACACAGGCGGCTGAGGAGATGCGAGGCACAGGAGGGATAAGGCAGCTTATATTCAGGATAGCAGAGGGCCCGGGCAGGTGGCACAGTAGCGTAGGCAGGTGGCAGAGGAGCAAGGTCAGGTCACAGAGCAAAGGATCAGATACACGGCAAGGCAACTCTCAGGTATGCTTTCTCTCAGGCACAAGGCAACAAAGATCCGGCAGGGAAATGTGGGAGGAGGAGGAATTTATGAATGAGTCACAGGTGTACTACACTAATGGGCGCACTGGCCATTTAAATCTTAAAGCTCCGGCGCGCACACGCTTTAGGGGACGGGGACACGCTCGCCGAGGCAGAAGCGGGGGCAGGAGAAGCACTTGGTGAGTGATGGACTTAGATTTGCATGCGGGCGCATCCCGCGATGCGAATCCCAGCCCCGCCGGCAGCACCAGGTAATGGTACCATCTGCTCACAGCCTGCGTGTGCGGCCGGAACACATAACATAGTGTTTCAGATTAGATTGGAAGCTTTTAGAAGCAGAATGCATATGACACATTTTTACAGTGTCTGCTCTCCTCAGCTGATCATTACATACATCTTTACAAGCAATATGCAGAAGGTTAGTTGTGATCAAGGGAGATATCTGATCACCACACGTGGGGTTAGGAAGGAATTTTTTTTCCCTCTAGAGGAAGATCTAGAGGGGTTTTCTTTGGCTCTTTAGGTCCAGTGGCTCTTTACTCAGGACAATGCTGGACTATTCGGTATGACCATCTCTCTGTGATCCCCCCAGGCCTGACCTGAGAGTCACTGTGCCTATTTATTTATTAAAGGCAAGTAATATTCAATTACAATGTTTCTTTTCGCAAATTAAATAAACAGAACATTGAAAAAAAAATACATTCTGTGTTGACTGTTTTTGTGTCTTGATTGATCAGAGTGATCGCTTCCACTCAATGTTCCAGAAGTAGAACTAGATATGACTGGTGATCCAGAATATAATACAATATATGATCTTCTATGGGCAACTCAATATACAGAGTTCAGATCACATTTAAATCTATCCATTATGATGTCATCACTTGTTTTAGGGTACCATCTGTCTGATGGAGAGGCACCCATATAGTACATGTCCATACTAACTGAAAGAAAACTCAAGCCTACTATCCATTAGAGTTAATTTTCTAGATTGTAAAAAACCTTCTCAACACTTTATTCTGTCACATCTGGGCAGGGAAGGAGTGCAACCTTGATCTCACCCGCTCCTTCTAACCCTGCCTACTTGCCTATCCGCTCTAAACAGCGGATCGACAACCACAGTGCCGGTCCCTTCCTAACTAAGTGATGGAAGTCACCGTCAACAAAATAAACTACAAAAACAGACTCGGGTTGGGAAAATGTACGGAGGCACACAAACTAGCAGAAATTAATCTAAACAAACACACACAATAAGTCAGAGTGCACTTGCCGAGTTGGTACCAGGAAGAGTCAAGGTACAAATTTGCACATACAGAAGAAGGGTCAAGAAGCCAAGCTGAGATCAAATAGCAGGATAACTGGAATAACGGGATATAATGCTAGCTACAGGAGAAGAACTCTTTCATAGGCAGAACCTGGATGTGAAAGGCTTCTTTATATACACCTGTGTATGAGGCAAGAGGACCCTGATAATGCTAATCACACCCAGAAACAGAGGGTTGTAGTCCTAGCAACAACACCAAAACAAAATAACCTTCAGATCAGATTAACCCACCAGTAATCCCATTTCTGGAGATGAAAAATAGACACAACCCCCAGACAAAGGTGTGTAATCCACTCCAGCGATAGGGATAGGGTCTTTAATCAATTTTAAGAGAAGATTCAAAGACTTAATAAAATTCAGATCAACAAAAAAACCTTCAGAGCAAATTAACCCTACGGGTTCCGACATATTCTTTATGTAATATTGTATACTTAAAGGGGTACTCCACTACCCAGCATTTGGAACATTTAGTTCCGAACGCTGGTGCGGACTTCAGGGGTCACCACGCCCCCTCGTGATGTCATGCTCCGCCCCTCGTAATTTCACGCTCCCTCACATTGATTTACATTGAGTGGTCGGGGTGACCCCTGAAGCCCGCACCAGTGTTCGGAACTAAATGTCCTGAATGCAGGGGAGTGGAGTACTCCTTTAACCTTATTCCTAGAAATGTTAATAAAAAACAAGCAAAACAAAGCTCTAATAAAAGCAAATGTCACGTAGGGTGAAGCAGCTAACCTACAGCACCTGTTACGCCGAGCGCTCCGGGTCCCCGCTCCTCCCCGGAGCGCTCACTTCACTCTCTCCGCTGCAGCGCTCCGGTCACGTCCTCTGACCCGGGGCGCTGCGATCCCGCTGCCAGCCGGGATGCGATTCGCGATGCGGGTAGCGCCCGCTCGCGATGCGCACCCCGGCTCCCCTACCTGACTCGCTCCCCGTCTGTTCTGTCCCGGCGCGCGCGGCCCCGCTCCCTAGGGCGCGCGCGCGCCGGGTCTCTGCGATTTAAAGGGCCACTGCGCCGCTGATTGGCGCAGTGGTTCCAATTAGGGTAATCACCTGTGCACTTCCCTATATTACCTCACTTCCCTTGCACTCCCTTGCCGGATCTTGTTGCCTTAGTGCCAGTGAAAGCGTTCCTTGTGTGTTCCTTGCCTGTGTTTCCAGACCTTCTGCCGTTGCCCCTGACTACGATCCTTGCTGCCTGCCCCGACCTTCTGCTACGTCCGACCTTGCTTCTGCCTACTCCCTTGTACCGCGCCTATCTTCAGCAGCCAGAGAGGTGAGCCGTTGCTAGTGGATACGACCTGGTCACTACCGCCGCAGCAAGACCAACCCGCTTTGCGGCGGGCTCTGGTGAAAACCAGTAGTGGCTTAGAACCGGTCCACTAGCACGGTCCACGCCAATCCCTCTCTGGCACAGAGGATCCACTACCTGCCAGCCGGCATCGTGACAGCACCCTTCCATGCCTATTTGTTGATCCGCCCTATGTGACAAACACCCAACTGGGCGACAGTCCCTACTTTGAACTTGTGTAAGACATAATGAGGTCAAACACGAAAACACACCAGTATGTTTAAAGGGCATGGAACCTCTTAGCTATGAGGAAAGATAAAAAAAATGACATTGGTTTAGTCTTGAAAAGAGATGTTTAAGGGGAGATATGATCAACTTGTTTACGTATAGAAGGCAGAAGAGGACCTGTAACAGCCACTGGCCATTTTGGCATGTCTATTTCGAGCCAATGCCAGTAAAGCATTTCTTTACATTTCCCATTTCTTTTGGATCCACTCCTGGTTTTGGCTCAATAATTGCAGCAGGTCAGGAAAGCTGTAATAAGTGAAACATGGAAGGAGAGAAATTTTCATATTTTACATATGGCCACTTATGCGTAAAACCTCTCCTTTAAAGATGCCCCGGTACACTACCTTAGAAGCTGCCCAAGATGCAATTTAGAAAAGGCAAATCTTCTTCACGCACTGTAAGAATGTCCCTTCCTGTCAGCTCTTTGGGAAGACGTAGGGTCACTTATTCAGCAAGTCTGGCAGGTGACAGTCCCTCATATTCCTCTGAGTATGGTGCTTCACTATATTCCCCTCTACCCTTAAGACACATCAGGTCCTATAGTGTCAAACAAAGAGGTACACTTGGTGCTACTGGATATGGTAAAATGTTTATTACGGCTATGGCTACAGATGGAGGTTCCCACAATGGAACATTTTCACTGATACATTGAAAGGCCTGCTATACATGGATAGATACCTTCCATAATACGGAGAAAGGAGTGGAAAATTGTTTAACAATTGGAGGAAATTCATTGAGCACACCTATCCTTTTCTAATAAAAGATTTATATGATACCTCCTAGTGTTGTTAAGGGGGGCTTGGCAGGAACACTGGGGCAATTGCAGATTGCTTGACTAGCTTTGTGGTGATCTACCTTGCGGTGATGCGAACCTCTTCTAATTCCGCCAGTATTTTACTTTACTTTTCTTCTACTTCTTCATAGTCTCCTTTCTCTTTCCATAGCCCCCCCCCCCCCCTTCCTTTCTTTCGCTCACCATTTCACATCCTAGACTTTTCTGTCTTGGGCTTTCTGTCCATCTGTAGACCTGGGTCCACTATGGGCATACAGCCCAACTATTTCTCTCTACCTAGGACTTCTTTGTCCTGGGGCTTTATCTTTGTTATTCTTATGGGAAAATCTTCCAGTTGTTAAGTTTTTTTGTTTTTTTATATTTATTCAGTTCTCACCTAGTTTAGGTGTCACACAAGTCCATGTTAAGTGCTCTCCAAATAGAAATTCACCTAGCTGTTGACCTACAAGGCCTTATATAAATAAAAAATATATAATATATATTATTAAAATATATTGTAAGGATTTCTCCCTGGGGATAGCTCTGGGATCGTCCTTGACAAAACCACAGGACACGTTTCCACTTCAGTCAGCAGACAAACAACAGTTCTTTATGCCAGCTTTATTAGACAGGTTGCAGGATAAATAAAAACATAAGACAGGCACAAACAAAACCCTAGACTGTCCAGTCACTAACTAAACAATCCAGCATGCCCTGACTATCAACTGGTGGGCTTTTACCGGCCAGTTAAACTTATGCCTCCTGCAACCTTCTACTCACTGTCAACACACAGCGTTTGCAACCTCTTGCTGTGTGTCTCGTTCACTGTTGGGGCAACTCACAGCTCAGGCTGTGTGTTCCTCACTAGGACCCCTGCCTCCCCCCACAGCCACCTTGCTGTCTTCTGGGGAGAGCACCAACTATTCTGTCTGACTTCCTTTTAAACACACTTCCTCTTTTTGCTGCCTCATTAATTAGGCCACAGGTGGAGGTTTCTCCAGGGTTAGCTCGGGAAATACACCCTTCCCTTGCTACAGTGTCACAATATATATATATATATATATATATAAATATTATAAAAAGTATATTATTAAGTAATGATCATATATAGATATTGACCACATATAAATAGGACAATGTACACACTGTGAATATCTGTTAGAAAGTCTTTTCATAAAAATATATATAAAATCTTTTGAATGCTGTGATCACAAGCACATTGAATTGCATTAACGGTATAACAGGATCTTTATGCCGAACATTGCTTATTAAATATCAGACCTGTGAGGGTTAGTGACAAGAAACGTATTTTTCCATTCTAGAAGGGAAATATTATTGAGAAACAACACAGATTTACATGATTATCAGATAACCGCATAGTGTGAACACTACTTAATACACTTGTGAAAGTTCACTACTTTCCTGGATTGGAATTGTATCTACAATATTCTTTGCATAGTGTGTACATTGTACTATTTATATGTGACCAATATCTATATGTGGTCATTACTTTATAATATAATTTTTATTGCATATAATTTAAGTTGCATATATATGTTGTTTTTAAAAGGCTACCGCAAGGGCCCTGCAGCACACCTTTTTATTATTAATTATTATGTGATATATTTATTGGATACCTTACATGTGATACTATTTTATGCTCACTTTTTACTCTTCACTTCTCTTTATATAAAAGCACCCTAGAGGACTGTTTTTCTTTTCAAATGATTGTTTCCCTTCTTTGGCCTATTTTATGGTTATACGCCCTCGCGTCCTGGTACTTTAGGACTCAGGGCATACCTGTATGCCCTGGTCCCGTTACCGGCATTTAAAGTGTTCTCACAAGCTGAGATTGCTTTATACAGCGGTGGATCCCGACTGCTATCAGCAGCCAGGACCCAGGGTTAATGCAGGGCATCACCGATCGGGTCGATGCCCGGCATCAACCTTTTAGAAACTGCAATCAAAGTTGATTGCGGTGTCTAAAATGAAACTGAAAGCATCCCTGCAGCTCAGCAGAGCTGATCAGGACTATCGCTACGAAATCGCGATGTCCCGATCAGCTGAGAGGACGGCAGGAGGGCACTTACCTGACTCCTCGTCGTCTGATAGATGGTCTATTGCTCCAAGCCTGGAGGATTTTTTTTGCGTGTACGCCATTGACCGTGAGGTTTAATTAACTATATATTTTTATAATTCTGACATTTCCTCACGCAGCGATACCACATATGTTTATTTTTATTTACACTTTTTTTTTTTATGGGAAAAGGGGGTGTTTTAAACTTTTATTAGGGAAGGTGTTAAATGATCTTTATTCACTTTTTTTTTCACTTTTTTTTCAGTGTTATAGCTCCCATAGGGGGCTATAACACTGCACACACTGATCTTTTACATTGATCAGTGGTTTCTCATAGGAAACCACTGATCGATGACTCTGCCACTTGCCTGGATCTCAGGTACTGAGCCAGTCATTTGGCGATCGGACAGCATGGAGGCAGGTAGGGACCCTCCGGCTGTCCTGTAAGCTGTTCGGGATGCCGCGATTTAATTGCGGCTAACCCGAACAGCTCCCTGAGCTAACTGACATTGTTTTACTTTCACTTTAGATGAACACCGTGTCTAAAGGATTAATAGGGTCCTCCTCTAACAACGGCCGGGCCCGACCCGCTATGACTCGGGCCACGGGTTATAGAACGGGAGCGGACTCATGATGTACCGGTACGTCATGGGTCCTTAAGGGGTTAAAAGGGTACTCTGGTGGAAAACATTTTTTTTTTTAAATCAACTGGTGCCAAAAAGTTAAACAGATTTGTAAATGACGTCTATTAAAAAATCTTTACCCTTCCAGTACTTTTTAGCAGCTGTATGCTACAGAGGTGTAACGGGACAAGGCAGGTGGTGAATCATCTGGGCGTGTGTGGACGATGACGTGAGCCATGCCAGGGAGCGGAGTCTAAGGTGTCGCTGGTTTTCACCAGAGCCCACTGCAAAGCGGGATGGTCTTGCTGCGGCAGGCGGCACCCAGGTCGCTACCCCAGGCATGACTTGTCCACACAGGCAGTTGGGAGGTGGCGTGGCACAGAAGGAGACTGGCAGGACGTGGCAAGATGGCAGTAGGTCAGGGCAGGTAACAGGTGCAGGGGAGGTAAGGTAGCAAGGAACAGGTACACAGTAACTGAGACACAGGACTTTCATAATGGCAATAGACAACCAAAGATCCGTCAGGAAACCAAGGGAGGAGCTGATATTTAAAGGACCAGGGTGCAGGTGTAGACACTTGATTAAATGAGCACTGGCCCTTTAAGAGTGAGAGCTCCAGCACACGTGCCAGGGCTGCAAAGTTACGGAGAGGCGGAAGATGAGGGAGGTGAGTGACGGGCTAGGATTGGCCCTTTAAGAGTGAGAGCTCCGACAAATGTGCCGGGGCTGCGAGGACACGGAGAGGCGGAAGATGAGGGAGGTGAGTGACGGGCTGGGATTCACATGCGGGTGCGTCCCGTGATGCGAATCCCAGCCCTGCCGAAGCACTGGCGTTACAGTACTGTCCCCCCTGTGGTCTCCCCCTCTTCTTTGGAATTCAGAGAGTTCCCCACTACATGAGACCAGGGGGTTTCTGGAATAGGCAAGGGCTGTAAGGAACTTGCAGGCTTCTGTTGTGGAGTCTTCTAAGGTGACCAACTGGCAAGGAAGAATGTCCCCAATTCAAAACTTTACGTCTGAGTTTAACAGGCACACAAGATATCACAGGGAGAACATGACAGTGATCTTGGCAAAATTGTCCCCAACAAGTGATTTCACCAGTTTTTCAGTCGAGTTGCAGAGAATGACATTGAAACAAGGAAGACCAAGAAGAAACTGCGAAGTATAATGTGGTAGCACATAGAACTAAATTTTTTCCTTATGCAAATTTCCTACTTACATGTCGAGGGGTTCCGTGCAAAATTGCACCTTACAGTTCAGATTTGGTCCATTAACAGAAGAGATGTAGAATGGCTTGGCAAGACGTGTCACTGGAACACAGTGTTTATGGACCTGGGAGGCACCAATGAAGTTACCAATGGGACCGGAGTCCAAAAGAGCAGAAGCGATGAAAGACGTCTTGGCAGAGGAAAATACTTGAACCGGGGTGGTCAGGTGAGGAGAGGTAATATTAACATCTACGGAAGCGACTCCTACTTGTCCAAGTTGAGAGCGTTCTCCCGGAAGTGGAGGACGTATAGAACAGTCTTTGAGAAAGTGCTCCGGACTGGCACAATATAGGCACAAATTCTCATTGCGTCGACAGGATTTTTCCTGCTGCGTCAAGTGAAAACAGTCCACTTCCATAGCTTCTTCGGCAAAAGGCAAAATAGAGAGTAGGGGTGGATGTTGGAACACGGGTACCAGAGGAGGTAATCGCAGTGTTCGGGCAGGCTCTTTTTCCATATGAAGTTTCTCCTGCCTCTCGGCAAAATGCACATCAATTTGAGTGGCAAAATGGATAAGTTCGCTCAGGTTAGCCGGAGAATCTCGTGCAGCGAGAACATCCTTGATTTGTGAGGAAAGTCCTTTTTTAAAGGTAGCACACAAGGCCTCGTCGTTCCAAGTAAGTTCAGAGGGAAGAGTGCAGAACTGAACCGCGTAGTTGGCAATGGAGGTGTTTCCTTGGCAGAGGTTCAGTAGAGCCGTCTCGACAGAGGAGGCTCGCGCAGGTTCTTCAAATGCATTGCAGAATTCTGCAAGGTAGACTGACAGGTTCAAGGAGACCAGATCTCTACGATCCCAGAGAGGAGTTGCCCAGGCCAAAGCTTTTCCAGACAGTAGACTGAACACAAATGCCACTTTAGCACACTCCATCGGGAAC
The DNA here is from genome assembly GCF_029499605.1 of Hyla sarda. NCBI lineage: Eukaryota > Metazoa > Chordata > Amphibia > Anura > Hylidae > Hyla > Hyla sarda. Next base: position 438,492,033 of record NC_079190.1, read on the forward strand.
AGATCCGCCATGAGTTCTAGGTGGATAGAACACTGTGTCACAAAGCCTCTACACAGCTTAGGATCTTCATCATACTTAGAAGAGAAGGACAAACGAAGCTTGGTCCCAGGAGAAGCTGCAGACACAGGAGGAGGCTCAGGAACAGATGGCTGCTACTGTTGTTGCTGCTGAGCAACAAGAAACTGTTGCACTATGGCTGAGAGACAAGGCAGGTGGTGGATCCTCTGGGCCTGTGTGGACGATGCCAGGGAGCGGAGTCTAAGGTGCCGTCCGCAAAGCGGAATGGTCTTGGTGCGGCAGAAGGCACCCAGGTCGCTACCCCTGGCACAACTTGTCCACACAGGTAGCTGGAAGGTGGCGTGGCACAGAAGGATACTGGCAGGACGTGGCAAAATGGTAGTAGGTCAGGGCAGGTAACAAAGGTGCAGGGGAGGTAAGGTAGCAAGGAACAGGTACACAGTAACTGAGACACAGGACTTTCACAATGGCAATAGACAACCAAAGATCTGGCAGGGAACCATGGGAGGAGATGATATTTGAGGACCAGGGTGCAGGTGTAGACATTTGATTAAATGAGTACTGGAACTTTAAGAGTGAGAGCTCCGGCACGCGCGGTAGATGAGGGAGGTGAGTGACAGGCTGGGATTGCACATGCGGGTGCGTCCCGCAATGCGAATCCCAGCCCCGCCGGCAGTGGGGACATGAGCAAAGAGCACTCACGTCCGGCGTGTCCAGCCGGAACGCAGGCATTACAAGAGGAAATTCATTTCTTTTATAATTTCTTTTTTGTGTTGTTCACAGTGCTCTCTGCTAACACCTGATGCCCATATCAGGAACTGTCCAGAGCAGGAGAAAATCCCCATTGCAAACCTATGCTGCTCTGGACAGTTCCTGAAACAACAGAGCTGTCAGCAGAGAGCAGTGTGGACAAGACAAAAAAGAAATTCCTCTGTAGCATACAGCTGCTAAAAAGTACTGGAAGGGTAAAGATTTTTTAATAGAAGTCATTTACAAATCTATTTAACTTTCTGGCACCAGTTGATTTAAAAAAAAAAAAAAAAAAGTTTTCCACTAGAAAAGGGTTTAAGGCGTTAAGGGTTTAAGGCGTTAAGGGTTTAAGGCGTTAAAGGGATACTCCGGCGAAAAACATTTTATCCCGTATCCGAAGGATACGGGATAAGATGTCTGATCATGGGGGTCCCGCCGCTGGGGACCCCCACTATCTCCAGCGCAGCACCCCATTCATCCGTGCCGGATGGCTAGCGACTACAGTCGCCACTCTCCCTCCATTCATATCTATGGGAGCTCCAAGCTTCCGAGTTCCAGACGCGGCCGTCGCTGGCCGGGAGATTGCGGGGGACCCCTGCGATCAGGCATCTTATCTTCTATGCAACGGATAAGGGATAAGATGTTTTTCGCCGGAGTATCCCTTTAAGTCCTAGGAGGCATGCTGTGGGGGTAAAGGCGTTAAAATGAAAAATTGAACTATTTAAAATACAGAACTCAGGCTGGTGTGTTGCAAAAAGTCAGCCACAAAAAACCATAAAAATATAATGGTATCTGGTAAACAGCGCATGGCATAGATTGCTACTAGATTATTAGATGAATACTACAAATTAGCCAGGGATATGGATTCATCAAGACTTGTGCTAAGGAAAAGATGACCAGTTGCCCATAGCAACCAGATCGCTCCTTTCATTTTTCAGAAGCCTTTTCAAAAATGAAAGAAGCGATCTGATTGGTTGCTATGGGCAACTGGTCGACTTTTCCTTTACACAGGTTTTAATTATTCTCCCTCGAATAATCTATATCAGTTGTCTCCAAACTGTGCTCCTTCAGATGTTAAAACACTACAACTCCCAGCATGCCCAGACAGCCATAGGTGGTATACGGCCACATATTCATAGTAGTGCTTGGTTTTATATAAGTCCAGTGTTTCCCAACCAGGGTGCCTTCAGCTGTTGCAAAACTTCGACTCCCAGCATGCCCGGACAGTCTTTGGCTGTCCGGGCATGCTGGGAGTTGTAGTATTGCAAACATCTGGAGGTCCGCGGTTTGGAGAAACTGATCTATAGTAAATGGTTCCCCAAAAACTATAACTCCCAGCGTTCCCACCGTGTTTTTTATTTTTTTTATTTGCCCTTAGTCAATATGGCCGCCCTCGCCTCAGCAGTCCGGGGAGATTACCCAGTATCCCCTGCGCTGCCCGGAAGATTTTGCTGTTGACAATATGGCGGGGGCTGGAGCTGTGGCCGGAGGAAGGAGGAGGAAGTGTCATTCATGTTAGGACAGCAGGGAGAGGGGCTCCTCGTTACCGCAGAGCTCAGGCAGCGGCGTCCCCGGCGTCCCGTGTACCGGGTGAGGGGAGCCGGGGCGCCCCAGTATGCGCTGAGTGAACCGGGCACGTCCAGGGAGCCGGCGGCGCCATGTCCTTCTTCCGCAGGAAAGGTAACGAGGTGCTGGGTGTGACAGCCGGGATGTGGGATACACCGGGGAGCTCTTAAAGAGACACTCCACCTGCAGTTCTCACCAGTGCAGCAGAATATATATATATATATATATATATATATATATATATATATATATATATATATGCATTGTCTCTTTAGAGAGGTGACAGCTGAGTGCTGATGTCAGTAACCATGGACCCCAATATGATGTCACGTGACAATCCATTGACTCTGATTTTTGTTGATCACGTGACTGTATCCTGCAGTGTCCCTTCAGGTTGGCCTGTAGGGTGGCGCTCTTCAGTGCCCAGTCATACCCGCTCAAGCAGCATATACAGTAAAGCAGCAATGTTTGTCCAACCATCTGCTGCTTTACCGTATACTTATGTTAAGATGCACCGAAGCGACTCCATCCTGTATAATCTGGGCATCCATTCCCTCAGCATAGAGCGGTGCCATCTTGATTGTGTTCTACCCGCTCTGGGCTGGTCATACCACTCAGTTCTGTGATGGTAATACTGAAGCTTACTTTTACTTCCATAGAGTCCAGTGTTTCCCAATTAGTTTTGCAACAGCTGGAGGCACATGAACTCCCAGCATGCACTGACAGGCTTTGGCAGGATAGGTGTCAAACTCCTGGGCAATCTTACAGCATGTTGCCCAGAAGTCCCATTGAAGTCTTTAGGCTACAAGATTGTTTGGGAGTTTTAAACCTGTCTCTGTCATGAGAAAGTTGGTCAGCGGTCTGACCCCCACTGAACGGCTAGTTATACTGTAGGATAGTGTTTTCCAATTGGTGCGCCCCCAGTTGTTGCAAAACTACAACTCTCATCATGCCCAGACAGCCTAAGGCTGTCTGGGCATGCTGGGAGTTGTAGTTTTGCAACAGCTGGAGGCACACCGATTGGAAAACACTGTCCTACAGTATATTTAGCCAAAGGCTGTCCGGGCATGCTGGGAGTTGTAGTTTTGCAACAGCTGGAGACACACTCTTTGGAAAACATTGCTGTATATTTTGTAAAGGGATAACCCTTCAAGACACAACCCAGAATGTTGCCCATAGGGCCATCTGGTGTGTCCCGCTCCTGCAAGCTAGTGGAAGCCCTGGTCAGTCAGAAAATTGCGGCAGGAGAAATGCAGTATTAGGGCCCATACACACTGTGGAGTTTTCTCTCTGGATCTGTTCACACTGAGGAATGATGGGGAAAAGCTAAAATCCTCTACATCTCCATGGAGAAACCAGTGGGCACTAAAGGGCCATTCACACAGCAGAATATCCTGGAAAACTTCTGTGCGGACATTGTGTGTGCGGCAGGCAGCTGCAAATCAGCCATCACTAGGATTGCTTGACATGCGCTGTCTCCATAGACCGCATTCTATCCGAGAGGATAGAATGAACATGTTCATCGGATCACCTGACACGCCAGGCGGGAGACCACATCTTCCGTTCCCAATACCCCCCTCCTGCTTACAGAGTGCTGAAGGCATTGTGCGTGTGGTGTGTAGTTAGATTGAGAGAGATTCTATCGCTGTTCATTCGTTTTTGCAGAACTACAACTCCCAGAATGCCATGTGTTACAATAGCTGGGGTGCTATAGGTTGGAGATCTCTGGTATATAGATTTGATAGATATATAGGTAACTTATGATGCTGGGCTTGTATAGGACTATGCTGTCACACCTGATGTAAGTAAATGGTGCCACACTGTTCCCCATAAGTGACCACGACAACAAGAGCAAAAAACCCTGTTGTGGACAAAGGCCTTTTGTAGCCACAGCCTTAAAGGGGTACTCCGGTGGAAAACTTTTTTTTTTTAAATGAACTGGTGTCAGAAAGTTAAAGATTTGTAAATTACTTCTATTAAAAAATCTTAATCCTTTTAGTACATTTTAGCCGCTGTATGCTACAGAGGAAATTATTTTCTTTTTGAATTTCTTTTTTGTGTTATCCACAGTGCTCTCTGCTGACACCTCTGTCCGTGTCAGGAACTGTCCATAGCAGCATGAATTATGAACTGGCGCCAGAAAGATAAACAGATTTGTAAATTTCTTCTATAAAAAAAAAAAAAATCTTAATTCTTTTGGTACTTTTTAGCAGCTGTATGTTACAGAGAAAATTCTTTATTTTTTTTTATTTCTTTTTTGTGTTATCCACAGTGCTCTCTGCTGACACCTCTGTCCGTGTCAGGAACTGTCCAGAGCAGCATGGGTTTGCTATGGGGATTTTCTCCTGCTCTGGACAGTTCCTGATATGGGCATCAGGTGTCAGCAGAGAGCACTGTGAACAACACAAAAAAATAAAAATAAAAAAAAGATTTTCCTCTGCAGCATACAGCTGCTAAAACGTACTGAAAGGATTAAGATTTTTTGAATAGAAGTAATTTACAAATCTGTTTAACTTTCTGGCGCCAGTTCATTTAAAAAAATAAAATAAAAATACGTTTTTTTCCCGGAGTACCCCTTTAACTGCAATTACACTCAGCAGCGGGATATGTGTTTAAATTTCCCAGCAATTTCGTAGCTCGAAACTTCATTGATCATGATCCAGATTTTTTACAGATAAGTGTTACAGATTTATCCTGATGGTCTGCATCTATGCAGCTGCCGGGGAATTTAAACAGTTGTCCTGCCACTGGCGTGTGATTGCAGTTATGCTTTAATGATGGCTGGAAAGCTTATAAATGATAGATTAGCGGGACAGGACAAAGACATGTATACAAAATAAAATCACTCATCTGCTCACTTCCAGTCCTTCACCACTGCATTTGGTGGAAGTATACACTGTCATTAATAAACACTATGCCTGGGCTGCTGCAGCCAATCATTGTCCTCAGAGATCACAACCACTTGCATATGACATCTGAAGCCAAAATATGAAGAAGAAAAAATGATGTGGTGAAAAACTATTGATGTTGTTGTGTTTTTTTTTTTTATTTTTTTTTTTTGGTAGAGGAGAATAAATAACTTTTACCATCAGTTGTGGTCAGTGTCTGATAAAACAACTAAGCCTGACTCTACTGATGTGATTTCAGCCTAAGGGTATGTTCACACGCTGCAGATTTGCTGCAGTATAGTTGTATATTTTTCCAATTAACTTTGATAGGAGAGTCAGTTTTCTTCACGAGCCCTTTTCCTGCTCTCTGTTCGTGAATGTCTTGGTCAGGTGGCTTAGATTCGCGAGTCTGCAGACAGAATAGACAGGTTCATTCTTTTTGCGGACACGGAAATTGGAATTTCCGTGCTGGAATCATCTGGCATGGAAATTCTGCTGTGTGCACAGTGCAGCAGAATCCTGTTGAATTTAAGAGGACTCTGCTGCAGCAGAATCTCCGTTGTCGAATTCCAGTGGGGAATCCGGCACGTAAATTCCGTTTTTGTGAACATGACCTTAGCGTGTACTTTCCCTGCCCTGTTTAGCGATCCGTCGTGGTCTGAACTAGGGATCGACCGATTATCGGTATGGCCGATATTATCGGCTGATAATCACGATTTTGGGCATTATCGGTATCGGCAATTACCTTGTCGATAAGCCGATAATGCCCCGCCCCTCGCACCGCCCCCCCCACACCGCGAACGCCCCCCTCACCCGCCGCACCACACCGCGACCGCCCCCCCCCAACCCACCGTGTCGCACCCCCACCGTGGTGCTGGGTGGTATATCGGTATGGATTTTTGCCCATACCGCTATACCGGTCGGGCCCCTCCCCCACCCTCCGAGTCAATAAAAAAAATAAAATAAACTTACCCGTAATGGGGGTGGTCCGGGCCATCCATTCTTCCTTCCTGTAGTGTCTGGTGCCATTCCGGGTGGAGGGTGCACCGGTACGGGCTGTCCTTCTCCGGGGGTCCTCTTCTCCACTCCGGGCAGGCTCCGGCCTAGTACGCTGCATAGACGCCGCTACGCCGTGACGTCAGGTGCGTCACTGCGCAGCGGCGTCTATACAGCGTACTAGGCCGGAGCCTGCCCGGAGTGGAGAAGATGACCGCCGGAGAAGGACAGCCCGGACCGGTGCACCCTTCACCCGGAATGGCACCAGACACTACAGGAAGGAAGAATGGATGGCCCGGACCACACTGACAGGTAGGGGAGAGAAGCGGGTGGTGGTGGCGGCGGACGGCCTATGGCACCGCAAAAGCCACTGCAGTGCATTGATTTAAAGCGCCCGCTTTAAATCAATGACCTGCAGTGGTGTTGTGGGGGGGATAAATAGCCGATAACTTATACCGGAATATCGGTATAAGTTATCGGCTATCGGCCCTAACATCCACCGATTATCGGTATCGGCCCTAAAAAAACGATATCGGTCGATCCCTAGTCTGAACACTCAGACTCCAACCAATGAAAACATTTGGGTCTTTACAACATATAAAGAGTTCTTTCAAATGACAGTGCCCATTTTAGGGTATGTCCTGTTAGCCGGGGGACCCCACAATCCACTGGTTCTGTCTACTTCATAAAAGATGTTGGCAGACATGGGTATATCGTTATTACCAACAATATTATGGATGTGGTCCAGGACCATGTTGGTATTTGGTAAATTGCCAATTCAGACTTCCAAACTCGATTGGTCTTCATCTTCTCTGAGAGGGCTTCCTACCTTTTGGGGTGAATGGAAATGAAAATGGTGCAACTGTAGTTCACCCACTTTGCAAACCCCCTTTCCAACTGTTATTAATATTGCAGGGTTATGTTGGATGATCACGCCGTGTGATCTGCTGCAGCTTTTGTTTGCAAAAAGCGCGTTGACCCAGATATGTAGACAGGTCAGTTTGCATGGCTGCTGTACGTTCTGCTGTGAATGCTTCCCTGAGAATCTCCAGCTGAAGCTATTTCATTGCCTGAGGCACAGACACTGTGAGAGAATCCTTTTCTTTCAGCAATCCTCCAGATAAAATAGAAGGGAATAGAGGAATCGTTTTATTTGAAGTAAAGTTCCTTATTGGTGCCATCTACTATTCAGGGGTGTGGAAATAAAAAAAAAAAAAACTACTTGTCCAAGGGACTAAAGCGGAACACAATCTACTTGTCCCTCAAGAAAATCCACTTGTCCTGGTAGATAAAATAATTTCCACCAAAATAGTCTGATCCCCCCCCCCACTAGACCACCAGGGATGGATATAAGATCCTTTAGACACTGTTGTCAACTTAGACAGCAATGATCTAATGGTTTAATAGCGGCCGTGGTGATTGCAGTATGCCAGGATATTAGCGGCGGGAGAGCTGTATCTCCTCTTACACCCGAGACAAGACCAGAAAAGTCTAGATGTAACTTTTTGATCACCATAAAAAATTTCTCATATGAAGTGACCAAAAATGAACAATTCTGGACTATTCTTTACATTTAAAGCGTTCAACGTACGGTTTAATTAACATCATATTTTAATAGTCTGGACATTTCCACATGCAGCGATACCACTTATGTTTATTTTTGTACATTATTTTTATTTAAAGAAAATTGGAAACTTTTATTAGGAAAGGGGCTTATTCACATGTATACGCACTTTTTAAAATATTTTAATCACTATTTTTCAGTCTCAATAGGGACTTATGTTACTGGGGGGGGGGGGGGGATGTTCTGCTTCTCCAGTTTATATGGTGCATTTTGTGCCAGAAAATGCTGGAAGTTGCATTTAGTTAGTAGATAACTACAACTCCCAGCATGCCCTGATACAGGCTATGGTTGTGTGGGTGTTGCAGCATGTTGCACTGTATAGTACAGTTAAGGTTATTGTGGAACATGCTGGGAGTTGTAGTTTTGGTTTGTGTCAGCTGCAGAGCCATAGTCTATGTCAGGGAATACTGGGAATTGCAGTTAGTAACTACAACACCCAGCATGCCCTGATGCAGCCTATGGCTCTGCAGCTGAACCGAACCAGAACTACAACTCCCAGCATGTTACACTTTATGGTTCTACAGATTAGGTTATTGTCTAACATGCTGGGAGTTGTAGTTTTGGTTCAGGTGTGTTTGTGTGCATCCGTGGGGCTCTTGGACGTCGGGCGAGTATGAGGGGGTGGGATTCTGGGGGTGCAATTTAGTGCGGGTGACCAGAAGCCACTAAAAATAAAATTAGATGGCACAACTGGCGGCGGCGGCAGTGCCCCCCCCCCCCCCCCCACATCATACATTACATACATACACACATACTCACACCATACATACACCCGCCGCTGCCCCCCCACATCATAAACATATTCACATCACACTTAGACAGACATCATACACACATCATACATTACATACACATCACACATAGACATCATACACACATCATACATTACATACACATCACACATAGACAGACATCATACACACATTATACATTACATACACATCACACACACTCACACCATACATATACATCATACATATGCACACATCATACATACACCCACCGCTGCCCCCCCACATCATACATCACATGCATACACACAAACTTAGACAGACATCATACACACATTATACATTACATACACATCACACACAGACATCATACACATCACACACAGACAGACATCATACACACATCATACATTACATACACATCACACACAGACATTATACATTACACACACATCACACATAGACAGACATCATACACTACATACACATCACACAGACATCATACACATTATACATTACATACACATCACACATAGACAGACATCATACACTACATACACATCACACAGACATCATACACATTATACATTACATACACATCACACATAGACATCATACACACATTATACATTACATACACACATCACACACAGACATCATACACACATTATACATTACATACACATCCCACACAGACATTATACATTACATACACATCACACATAGACATCATACACACATTATACATTACATACACACATCACACACAGACATCATACACACATTATACATTACATACACATCACACACAGACATTATACACACATTATCCATTACATACACATCACACATACACTCACACCCTACATATACAACCACCCTTCCTGCCGCCGCCTGCATTCTCTGTCTCCTCACCTGAGCCGCCATGAGTGGACATCAGAGCTGTAGTCCCGGCCGGTGTGAGGTTACAAGGGTTATAAATCTCCCCTCACACCGGACGTCTTCTTCTCTCCCCTCCCCCGCTCTGTGTTTTCCCCGTGCAAACATGCAGCCTCCCCGTGGTGGATTAGGTCCTGTGGAGACAGGGGAGGGGGGAGGGATAGAGCTGTGTGCGGGGGAGGGGGAGCTGTGCACCGAGCTGTCTTACGTCCTCTCCTCACCCTGCTGTGTCTTCTTGTGTAGAGCTGCATCCTCCGGGAGGGGAGATAAGGGGGCTCTGCGGTCAGCTGGAGGCCCCCGCCATCCCCCTCCATATACTCTGAGCGCCGGTGTGAGGTGCAGACTTGTATCCGCTCCTGCGCCTCACACCGACATTAAAGAAAAATAAGGGGGACGTCGGTCTGTCCCTGCTAGCCCGATACAGGGCTCAATCTATAAACAATTTACCTGCCCGGTACCCAAAACTACTTGTCCCGGGCGTCGGGCTATAGGATTTCCACATCCCTATGGAAGTATCTCGGTAGTGCCCGGCAAATAGTAATTCTTTATGTAAAATTTTATAGGAAATTGCTTTTAGCTCCCTGATATATGGTTGTACAATGGATCTAAAGGTGGAATTGTACCTTCACGGGTATGTTTACATGTACAGGATACATTTTGCCACCCGTTGACTTCAATATCCTGTACGCTTTTCCTCCACTACTGACTTAACTTGTGTTGGGCTGTATGCTGCACTACTTTTATGTCTACTAGCCTTGGATTCTGGGCAGCGCTGACTACTAGACTATACTTTAGCCCAGTGTTTCCCAACCACTGTGCCTTCAGCTGTAAAGGTTTTCTGGGCATGCTGGGAATTGTAGTTCTGCAATTGCTGGAGGCACATGGTTGGTAAACACTGCTTCAAGGGTCTGCATGATTCCCACTGCGAGTTTGAATGGGGGGGATGTCTCCACTGCTGTCCACAGCAGATTTTCGGCTGCGGAATTTTCAAGGCGGAAAATTCGCCGCAGACCCTATTGACTTGAATGGGGCCTGTGGCGGATTTTCCGCATGGGAAATTCTGCTGCTGAAAATCTGAGGAGAGCAGGCCCCAAATTTTGCTGCATATTTGTTGCTGTGTATTTTCCTAGTTATTGAAGTCAAGGAGTAGCAAAGTCAGCTGCAGATCGTACGTAGCTAAACATAACGTGTGACCCTACCCTAATGGGGTAAACCAAACAAACACACAGGCAAAGAATCTAATGGAGCATGATGGGATTACAAATTTGGGAAGAAATAAGGAATGTGGAAGTACAGAACAGAGCTAGTGCACCTCTATGAAAGCATTATAATGCCTCCATACTAAGCAGGTCTGTAATATGGCTTTGCAGGATCCTTAAGGGTACGATCACACTCTAGTAACTAGCAGAAGGTTTCCCGCTGCAAGTTACGCTAACATTCATTTGAATGGGACAGTCTGCAATAGTGTCAGATTTGTGGACCCATTCAAATGAATATTAGCGTGACCTGCAGCGGAAACCTGCTCCTAGTTATGTGTGTGAACATACCCTAAAAGGGTTTTCCACCAACATTACTCATCTATCCGCAGGTTAGTTGATAGGTGAGCACCGGCACCTGTCACGGGAATGTGGACCCCATGTCCCTCTAGTTAAATGGAGCACCAGTTGGTCATGTAGACTGTCACTTGATTCATAAACGTATGTGTTTGTCTCTAGTCTTAAAAGTCTGTGGCACTCTCTCCCCCAAAAATAGCCGTAAACTGAAATAATCTGTAAATGGTTAAAAACGGCTGATTCCATATATATGTAATTTTTATCTTTCTGCTCTCTTGCATTTCCCTGCTTTAGGCCTGCAAACTAGACACGTTGATGCTTGGAGAGACCTACTGCAGTTTTTGTGTTTGCGGGATTACTGCGGGGGAATGCAAGTGACCAGGTGTGCAGTGACGGTTTGTTGTCAGAATTCCCCTAAAATCCTGTTCACCTTGCGATATAAAATGAGGATCTGATTGATTTAATGCCCCATCCCTTAGAACAGTTTTAATACCACTGACGAGCAATGAATCCTGGTGGAAGATTTCATAATAGGGGAGGTGTTCCCTCTGTCTAGAAGGCATCTCTGTTGTTGCTGCCATAATGGTTGTTACCCTGATTTCTACGAAACAGGAAATTTGGGGACTCATTTATTAATTTTTTTTTTTTCCTTTTGAGAGAACTTTTCTATTAGACTTTTTTTTTAGTTAATAGCTGTTACATTCTTGCCGAGGATTAAGGTGCTTCGCCCTGGCGCCATAGGAGAAAGTGCTTGTGTGCTCTCTTCTCTTCTTCACATAGTAATTCCAGTTTGACAGGGTAAGAATGTGCCACCTGCACCACATTGTGTCACCATAGGAGGGCTGTCATTACTTCCGGAGATCACAAAAGTATAATAAGAGCAACTGTATCATTGCACAAAAGGTGCTGTCTTAGGTTTATACTGCAATACCTGAATAATAATATGTAATAGTTTATCTGCCGACTATAGCATTATGAAGAGAATTAATCTTATCTTTCAGACTAGCTGGAAGTCTGCCCATGGGTTTTATCCGACCCATGACGTAACAGCTTGTGACTCCAGTCTGGACATTTTCCAACCATATCAAGCTTTTGGCCTGGACTGAAAACTGCAACAGGCCACAATTTTCAGCTCATTGAATAGAGTAGGATACAGCATGGGCCAGGCACAAATATGGAGGGAGCCTTACTGGCCGATGGTGGCTCAAAACCTGGTGCACATGCACCCTAAGGAGTTCGATTGATGAAAAATAGGAGTTGTAAGTGTCGCTTTCACACTCCACAGCCCTAGCGGCAGCAATGGGAACTCTATAGAAAAGGGCAATACCAGGTGGTTAAAGGAAAACTGTCACCAGTTCACCCGCACTATAACACGATCCTTTGGATTATAGTGCGGGTGAACAGGAGACCGATGAGGGGTCTTGGACTGCTATACCTACCTGCAGTCTGGAGTCCCGCTGCTCCGAAGGTCCCTCTCTTCCAGTGCTGACATGTGCTTTGAGGCTGGCCCGCCGGCTAGATTTAAATATTCATAAGCACCGGTCACGTGAGTGCTCGTGCCTATTGAGCGCTCACGTGACCAGCACTTATGAATATTTAAATCTAGCTCGCGGGCTCTCCTCAAAGCGCAAGTGAGCACTGGAAGAGGGGGACCTTCGGAGGAGTGGGACTCCGGACTGCAGGTAGGTATAGCAGTCCGAGACCCCTCGGTGTCCTGTTCACCTGCACTATAATCTGGTGTATCGGGTTATAGTGCAGGGGAATTGGTAACAGTTTTCCTTTTAAAGCTGAAAGTGGAGATGATCTGTACCTGAGAAGTTGTACACTTGTAAACAAGAATAAAAGCCATAGGGGGAAGAGAGAGGGACACACAACTTTCTAGTATCTATCCTGTACAAATCATCACCCCCTGACTTGGTATTCCCCAAACTGTGGCACTCAATCTGTTGCAAAACTACAGTAACCTTTGTAGGAGTTGTAGTTTTGCAACGGCTGGAGAGCCACAGGTTAAAGCAGTAGTCCAGTATTGTAAAACGTATAAGTTTCACATCGCTGGGACCCCCCCCCCCCCCCACGATCTCCCATACAGGGCCCTGGCTCTCTGGCCAGAGAGCACGTGTCGGCCACCACACGAAGCTGTGGCCGACATGCCCCCTCAATACAGTGCTATGGCAGAGCCGGAGATTGCCGAAGGCAGCACTCTGGCTCTCCCATAGAGTTGGATTGAGGGGGGGGGGGGGGGGGTGTCGACACGCTGCCTTACCGCGGACTGCCAGAAGAATAGGGAATACATTTTTTTAATTCTGGAGATTTCCTTTAAACACTTCCCTAACCAATCTTAGGTGGTGTTAGACTGTAGGTTCTTAAAGCATCAGTATATAGAGTATATATTACACATAGAAGAGCAATTGGCTTTCTTGCAGGTTGTATTTTGACAGCTGGCACTGTGACTCTTTTTCTCTTTGTTGCCAGAACCAGCCGATACCAGCTCACCCAATTATCACCAGTCTATTTGCACGCACATTATCAAATATGCCTAGGATTTGATGCTGCAGATTTTAAGCTGTGTTCAGTTAATCAGTTAACATTGAAATCTGCACTTTTAAACCCTGTGCATCAAATATAAAGGATACTGTCTGTGTGAATACACCACTTAGGGGTATTTTTACCCATCAATGGGGGTCTGACTCCCGGCACTCCCACTGACCAACTGATTCAAGCAGAAGTGTGCTGAGGCCTCTACATTTCCTGCTTGGCACTGTGTCATACACTGGGTGGCAACTACCTGCTATTGCAACTGGCATAAGCTGATGTACCACAGGTGTACCAGGTAGAGCTGCTACCCCATTTTTGGAGCTGTTGAAGGTTCCAAGTGAAGTTGGACCCCCACTGATATTGAAAAATTGATGGAGGCATCCTAGTTGGAAAACACTGGGATATACCATCTGTTGCAAAATGACAAGTCCCCAGAATCTGGTTATGCTGGGAGTTGTAGTTTTGCAACAGCTGGATGCACATTGGTTGGGAAACACCAGTCTATCCTTAGGATAGGCCATCAATTATCAAACTGGATACTCTCTTTAAATGTGATATCATAAACGCCTGTGTAGGTTCCACCTCTGGGACTCTCGACTACATTTACCCAAAATGAGATTTTTCATGCAGTTCAGTATGAGCATCGGCCAATTCATTTTTTATGCGGGGATGTGCCCATAATGGGGGCAGGTCAGATAGTAGCGTGTCCTGTAGTGCTGGTAACATATCCTGGAACTGATTTTTTTTTCTAGAAAAGCTGTAATTCATGGTGTTAGCTTGTAGCTGAATACTAGTATCACTATTTGCAGTGCTTTCTTGTAGCTGTAAGATGAATCATTAAAGACACAGGATAAAATGCAGTGAGCCGGACTTTGAGCCTCCAGTAGTTTGTTCTGCAGATTTCTTCACAAGGGTCCTACTGAGATGACGGAAATGTAAACAATTCACTTAGACTTTTTACCATCTGTCCTTTTCTTTACCAGATTGTCTTCAGATTTGTTTAGCCTATAGGAGTATCGGTCACATTTACCATATGCATCTTTTTATTGAAGTTTTGTAAATACAAATGTAAATTTTACAACGGAAACAAGGCCACAGAAGTCTCAGATACAATGTTACCTATATTGTTGCATGTGATTGTACATATATGAGCAAATATAACAAAGCAAATATGACTGATTTAATCATCCTAATAGCCAATCAGCCCAAAGAAATATATCTATATCTATCTATCTATCTATATATATATATATATATATATATATATATATATATATATATATATATATATATATGTGTGTGTGTAAAACAAATTTTTTGTTCCTTACAAAACCATATTTACTTCCTCTCTATACTTTTTACTACCATGCTTATTGCTGTACAGCAAGACATCAATACCACTAATGTTTTATAAATAGTAACACAATCTGTTTATGTAATTTGAAGAATATAATATTTAACATAACAGGGTGTGTGCCCCCTGATCCTGCCCCCTGATCGCAGGTTTGGGGTTAGGCTGTGTTCCTGTGTGTGTTTTGTGAACAGAGCCTTCTCGTGCATGTGAATGTAGCCTTAGGCATTTAGTGGGTGGAATTGCGTTTACTAGATTTTATTAGTCACCCAGTACTCCACTCTCACCACCTTTGCAGTGTGGAGCTTCATAGTGAAGACTGCATTGACATCTAATTTTTGTGGCCGGTTTGTGTAGCCCTTTGCAACAATCATCCATTGGCCACAAATCCCCTATTACACAGGGAGCATTGGCTTGTTTGTTGGCTGATCACCAGCACTATTTAAATAGGAGGACTTAGGCCTGTTATGCCAATAATCACCCCATGCAATACGGCCCTTAACTGATCACAAAGTGTTCCCTGCTGTAATTCCTAGAGGTAAACTGTAATCTATGGGGAAAGATAACATTAAAGGGGTTATCCAAACTTTAAGGGGCCTAAATGAATAATAAAAAAAAAAACATCCTGTTACTAATCTTCCCTCCCTGTGCTGATCCCCCTATTCTGCCTCCGTTTGAAAATTTTGTCCTGGAGTACGGAGCATGACTGCGGAGGCTGCTGATTGACTACAGCGGATAACCACTTTGTGTTCAGTTTCCCACCACAGGGGGATCAAAGTATTATAAAGCACCCATTCAAATCATTGAGTTGTCTGTCTCCAGAGTGAAAGGTGTTCCTTGTAACCCCTTTCCATTTTGGCCAGGATGTGAGAATCCTGAACAGACGATCTTGAACAGATTTCCCTGAAATTATTGTGTTTTTTTATTTTTGTTTGTTTCTTGTTGTTTTTTATTTTTATTTTTTGAAACCATACATTTTCTTTTAACAAAAATAAAATGTCTGACCCGGTATACCATTTTAGCCACCGATTCTTAGACTGGATGGTGGCAAAACTCCAACAAGGAGTTTTTAGGTTTTGTCTTGGCACAAGCATTGAAGCTACATCACTAGGGTATATCATGTGTCCTATCCCCTGTCTCCTCTTAGCAGCTTTTTATGGATACCATATGGTTGACTTTGTTATTGGGTCCTCGCCACCGTTGATTAGAAGTGAGTACTGTCCTATAAATGATTACATAACCTTTTGTCTCTACAATTGTTGCAAAACTATAACTCTCTGCATGCCCTGACAGCCGCAGGCTGTCAGGTTATACTGGGAGTTGTAGTTTTGCAACAGCTTGAGAGGCACAGGTTTGGGATCTCTAAAATAAAATTATTCTGGAGCTTCTAGTAGCTGATAAGGTCTTTACTTGCTGAGGTGATGGCATGCTCCATATATATTGGCCCTTGATATGCGTCTTTGAAAAATGAATACAGATCTGAGTTTATTTTCTTAGACAAATACTGGTCAGTCTAATGAATGATAATCTTGGTGCAACCACGTGTCCCAAGAAAAGGGGCCCTGAGTCCAAAACACAAGTCCCTTTGTTCTTGCCTCTTGTTACTAACAGATAAGTAGAGGGCATGCATCATGTGAGCGTGTCCTGCAATAACACTGTATTGTAAGACTAAAGAAGTAGAATCTCTGTGAACTGTAACTGATTCAGTCCGTTCAGCCTAGACCTCCATATAACAGATCTTACTGATGCTAATCCCTGGAAGATGGCCAGGGGTTTCTAGTAGAAGATCACAACACCAGGTCACTTTAAAACTAGGGATGGCAAACTGACTTGGCATAGAAGTCAGACACCAAATCTCATCCGAAATATACATTTAAAGGCATGCTCCACAGTCAGGGTCCTATATCTGTACACACTCTAATACAAGAAAGGCTGTGATCACCGAGTAGACCACCCACTGGACTCATAAGCCTGGGAAAAATGTATTTGATAAAAATAGGAACAGAGGTTTCCTGATATTGTCACCTTTGTGGTGGTAAGTGGGTATCACTGCCAGGGGCTGAACACACCTCACCCTAAATAGTTGTCCCTCATCTTTGAGGAGCCATTTTACAGAACACATGTCTGTGAAACAAACATCAAGATTAGATCTGCTGGAGCTGCTTGGACAAACCACAGGTGCAGGTTCAAATATGAGATGAAGAATAAGAATCCAGTGCATCAATATTACAAGACAGGCTTGACGTGTTTCGGGAATCAGCCTCTTAGTCATATGCATGCTTATGACTAAGGGGTAACACGTCAAAACACGTCAAGCCAGTCTTGTTTGAGAAGTGTATACCTCCCTGTTTTTAAAGGGGTTTTCCAGGAATAGACAAACAAAGCTGATTACTTTAAAAAACAGCATCATACCTGTCGTCAGGTTGTTAGTTGTATTAGTTTTATTGCAGCTCATTTCCATTGAAGGGGTACCCATAGCCATCCTTTCCCTCTCACCCACCTATTTAAATGTCTAAATATCATTCATTAGCTATATAGAGTAGTTTCCCCACTTTGGTTTTCACTTACATGCATGAAGTGAGCGAATGACATCCTATAGCCATCCACTCTGTCTCTGTCCAAATCCCCTTCTGAAAGCAGCTCCCACCCTCCTGAGGGACACAGACCACATGGTTTCTGCCCTGCACTGATGTCAG
Source organism: Hyla sarda (assembly GCF_029499605.1). Lineage (NCBI taxonomy): Eukaryota > Metazoa > Chordata > Amphibia > Anura > Hylidae > Hyla > Hyla sarda. The sequence continues at coordinate 438,509,680 of NC_079190.1, forward strand.
GCTCTCTTTAGTGCTGAGAACTAGGAGGTGTGTGCAGCCTCAGCCAATCAGACACTGAACTTATCTCTGCTAATCAGAGCAGGAGGGTAGGGCCTGCCTGGAGTACCCCTTTAAAGTGAATAGAGCAAAGATGTTGAACAGGTGTGGTGCTCTTTTTTTTTTTTTTTTTTTTTTATTATTTTATTTATTTATTTTTTATTCTATTCTTGAATAACCCCTTCAGTGGATTTGCAATAGGGTGTAAAGCTGAATTCTTCTTCTCAGATTTCAGTGAGTTGACATTTTTCTTTTGTTTTTATAATGAAGGGACGGGCATTTCATTGTAAAGTAACTTCCTGCTTGCTCCCTTGAGTGTCACTTGACCCGTATTGCTGTGTTTTTCCCTTTTTCTCTGCTCAGCACTGTTTCGTAGACTAATGAATAGAACTTGTGGAGTCATTAAAGTAGTACACATAAAGGGCCTTCCTGTTTAAATACAACAGTTACTTTAAAGGGTTTGGCTACTTCATAATAAAATAATTCAGTGTACTGTAATAGTAAGGTTATATCATTTAGTCACTCGAATGTGCTCCAGCTGTGGCCCGTAGTGCATATATAAGACCACACCAAAACACAATGGGGGACATTTATCAGTGTTTGCTTTATGTATTCCTTTTTTTTAGTAATTTGTTTCTTAAAATTTTTTTGCTTATGTGCGACTTATTTATCAATTGGTTTCAGCCTGTTGATAACTTTCGTTTCACCTAAGCAATTTCTCTTTTTTTTGCTTTGGTAGTGGGCTTTTTCTGCTCCATGTCTGAGCTGGAGTAAATTTAGTAGGTTTTTTCATGTAATGCGACTTTTTTGCGACTTTCGCACTTGATAAATCTCTGACCACTGCAAGTCAAAAATGAATTTTTGCAGATTTTTTTTCTTTTATTGCTTAGGACACTGCTCAATGCAAAAAGTCGCAGAAAAAAAGAGAATAGTCCACACTTGCGACTTTGTTTGCGACAATTTTAAGCAAAAAAAAATCTAAATGCTTTGATAAATCTCCCCCAATGTGGTGTAGCACAATATGTAACTGGAGGCGATGCACCAAAGACTCTTATCCGAAATGACTCCATAGCTATGGAAAATGTAGACTTGTAACAGGTCTGCCATATAACAAAAACCTACACAAAAATAACAGACATATTCTCCAAGTACAAAAATTACATAATCTTTATTGACATCCAAGAAAAAGAAAACATAGATTTAAAATACAATATTAAAAAGAGATTTCTGGGGAATGAAGTGTAAGACAGTTCAGGACTGTAACAGAGTGACCAGGTTTCACCATTTTTGTATAAACATCAGGATTGTTAGAAATAGAGAACCAAAAATTAAACAAATGTAAAGGAAGAAAAGGACAGAGAAGGGGTAGGGAGAGAGATCAGAGGTATTGGGAGAATAAAGATGACCCGGAGGGTGTAGATCAGGGGGCTCACCTATTATCAGCTAAGTTCCAGCTCTGCTGTCAGGTGGAGGTGAACACTAAGGCCCCCTTCACTCCTAGTGGCTGCACTACCATGCCCAAAAATGGCGCTTTCTGTCATGGAATGGTATGTTGGCCTGACTCCCAGAGGAATTGCAAAGGCATTGTTTTTAAGATATAGGCTATATAGATATTTAAGAAGAAAATATGCTCTCTTGATCAACTGTAGAACAAGTACACAAGACATACACACATGCAAACAGTGGTAAAATAGCTTGATTTACACAGACAGTGATACATTTCCCCGACATTCATCTCTATGGGAGAGGTGTGGACAGCAATTGTGTTGTCTCCGTGCTAGGTACAAAACACGCGTCTAACTAAGCAGAGCCAGGGTCCCATATAGGAGATCCAGAATAAGGGGGGGGGGGTTGTCCAGCTGTCAGACCTCCAGCGATCGGACACTGATCTTAATAGGTTCACATATCGAAACAACAAACACATGTTGAGAAATGCAAAAACACGGCCTAAAGGTGGTTTTATGCTCTTAAGATTGATGGCTTCTCTTTAGGAAAGGGCCCTTTTAACACAGGCCGATTATCGTAAGCATTCCTAAGAATGCTAGTTTCCAAAAATCAGCCATGTAAAGGGGCCAGTGTTTAATCAAGGTCGGGCAAAGTAGGGCTGGGCGGCCGGTATGGCCAAATGTGTGTATCACGGTATTTTTGTAACTTTTGGCGGTTCCACGGTATATAAAGGTATTTCCTCCTCTTTCTCCCCCCCCAAATTATCAGTCCAGCGCTGCCCCCATCGGGGTAAATACTCACATGTCACCCGCAAGCGCTTGCCCTCCTCGTCTCCTGTTTGTTGCCGCCTGCCCGGGCGCCTGACACTCTATACTGTGCGCTATCCCTATGCCCGGGCTGCCAAAAGGTATACAAAAATGCTCGGCCAGTGATAAGCTGAGCCCACTGTCATGTAAGGAGCTCTAGTCGGCTTCTTACATGACAGTGGGATCAGCCGATCACCGGCTGAGGCGGAACTTCGCTGCAGCCGGTGATAGGCTGACGACTGTCCGATGTTCCCGTCCCCAGGAAGCAGATGAGGCCGGTACTGGACCAACGGAAGGTGAGTTAAAGTTTATTTTGTTTGTTTTTTGCAGCCCGGGCATAGGGATACCACACAGTATAGAGCAGTGGTCTCCAACCTGCGGACCTCCAGATGTTGCAAAACTACAACTCCCAGCATGCTCGGACAGCCGTTGGCTGTCCGGGCATGCTGAGAGAGTTGTAGTTTTGCAACATCTGGAGGTCCGCAGGTTGAAGACCACTGGTATAGAGTGTCAGCGCCGGCAGCCGCAACAAACAGGAGGAAGAGGAGGGCAGCGCTTGTGGGGTGACATGTGAGTATTTACCCCCAATGGGGACAGCGCAATGCTGGGCTGATAATTAATTGGGGGGGCAGAACAGAGCTCGTAGGCCACATATGATTAGTTCCCCGATGTGGGGACAGCACAGCGCTGGACTGAAAATTCATTCCCCAGGGGGAGAGGCCAAACCAGTATTGCAGTATGGGTTAAAATTCATATCGTGCTGCACAAAAATTTTCGGTAGATGAGCCGGTATACCGCCCAGCCCTAGGGCAAGGTGTGGGAAATAATAATGCATTTGAATGGCTATACGATTGATTGAGCCTTGTAAAATCCCAGCAAATGAGTTCCTATCAGCAGAGTGATGGTCTGCCAACTCCTGGCACCAGCTGTTTGTAGGCGGCCACAGCATTTGTAATGAGCACTGCAGCCTCCTCAATGTTAATGTTGGTTTCAGGCTAAGTTTCTATGTGGTTTTTTTGGGTTGAAAAAAATGCCTGAAAAAACGCCAGTGCAATTTCCTGTGTCTGGTGTTTTTTTCTGCCATTTTTTCTTCTGTTTTTTTCTTTTCATTTGTGTGGAAATTGCACCTTGGCAGTTTAGTTTTTTTTTTTTGTACCCAAAATTTGTTCGGCGTACCAAAACAAGAAAAAAGGATGCAGTAGTGATGGAAAAAATTTTATTTACCGAAATGTATATATTTTATAACAAAATTTTAATTATTTTTTAATAAAGTGTGTGTGTCACTTTTTTTCTCTATTTTTTTTTACATTTTTTTTTTAGGTAGTACTACTACTCCAGCATGGAAACAGACTGTTCCATGATGGGAGTAGTAGTACCTGTACTAATAGACATCTCGCCCCTGGTGTCAGTCATGACACCCGATGCGATCGTCCATAATATAGCAGAGATGTGGAGCGGCTGTATACAGCGGTCAGTGAATAGAACAGTCACTCATTTGTCTTTATTCCACCCAGAGTGGTGATTGGCTGGATGGTTGCAGCCAATCACAGCTCTGAGGAAAATATGAATGAGTGAGTGGCCGGCCGGAGTATAGTCCAGAGAGTGCGAGCGATGTATAGAGCCGCCACATCTCTGCAATAGACAGGACAATCGCAGCGGGGTGTCAGTAGTGATAACCGCTGTGATCGGTTCTCACCTGCAGGTACTACTACTCCCAACATGGAGCACAACTCTGCTCCATTCTGGGAGCTGTAGTACCTGCATTGATAGACAAATAGCAGCCAGTGTAATTTCTGACACCCACTGCGATCTGTCTATTAATGCAGGTACTACAGCTCCCAGCATTGAGCAGAGTGTCACTCCCGACACTCCGCTGTGATCCTCCTGTATCATGTATAGATGCGGGCGACCGCTCTTCTATTGTCCCCTGCACTGACTTATATATACACATATTCCTATTTCCCACAGAGAGCTGTGATTGGCTGGAACCATCTGACCAATCACAGTTCTCTGCGGGAAATATGAATAGGTTTGTATATATATATATATATATATATAGTATATACTTATATTATATATATATATATATATATATATATATATATATGTGTGTGTGTGTATCTCTGCTCTCTCTCTCTCTCTCTCTCTCTCTCTCTCTCTCTCTCTCTCTCTCTCTACATCTCTCTCTCTCTCTCTACATCTCCTCTCTCTCTCTCTCTCTCTCTACATCTCTCTCTCTCTCTCTCTCTCTACATCTCTCTCTCTTCTCTCTCTACATCTCTCTCTCTCTCTCTCTCTACATCTCTCTCTCTCTCTCTGCTCTACATCTCTCTCTCTCTCTCTCTACATCTCTCTCTCTCTCTCTCTACATCCTCTCTCTCTCTCTCTCTACATCTCTCTCTCTCTCTCTCTACATCTCTCTCTCTCTCTCTCTACATCTCTCTCTCTCTCTCTCTCTCTCTCTCTTCTCATCTCTCTCTCTCTCTCTCTCTCTCTACATCTCTCTCTCTCTCTCTCTTGCATCTCTCTCTCTCTCTCTCTCTCTGACATCTCTCTCTCTCTCTCTCTCTCTCTCTCTCTCTCTACATCTCTCTCTCTCTCTCTCTCTCTCCTCTCTCTCTCTCTCTCTCTCTCTCTCTCTCTACATCTCTCTCTTTCTCTCTCTCTACTCTCTCTCTACATCTCTCTCTACATCTCTCTCTTTCTCTCTCTCTCTCTCTCTCTCTCTCTCTCTCTACATCTCTCTCTCTCTCTCTCTCTCTCTCTACATCTCTCTCTTTCTCTCTCTCTCTCTCTACATCTCTCTACATCTCTCTCTTTCTCTCTCTCTCTCTCTACATCTCTCTCTCTCTCTACATCTCTCTCTCTCTCTCTCTACATCTCTCTCTCTCTCTCTCTCTCTCTCTCTCTCTCTCTTCTCTCTCTCTCTCTCTCTCTCTCTCTCTCTCTCTCTCTACATCTCTACATCTCTACATCTCTCCCTACATCTCTACATCTCTCCCTACATCTCTACATCTCTCCCTACATCTCTCCCTACATCTCTCCCAGTGCAGGGGACCATAGAAGAGCGGCTGGCTGCATCTATACATTATACAGGATGATCGCAACGTGCAATCTGTCAATTAGTACAGGTACTACTCCCATCATGGAACTGTGTGTTCAATGCTGGGAGTAGTAGTACTACCTAAAAATAATTTTAAAAAAGTGAAAACACACACACTACATTTTTATTATTGTCGGCTACATTTTTAGGCTCCCCACCCGCCCACATAAATTGATCCCTGTTTTAAAAATTAATAACAATTTTGTAATAAAAAAGATAAATTTCGTTAGATACAATTTTTTCCTCCACTACTGTGTGTGTGTGTGCTTAATAATAATAATAATAATATATATATATTTTTTTTTAATGGTACCCTACGAAATTTTATTAAAAAAAAGATATCTCCATCACCTTTTTTGGATCCCTAAAGTCCAAAGAAGAATAAAAAACCGCCTGCAAATAAACGCCAAAGTTAAAAACCCACATATAATTTTTCTTGCCGTTTTTTCACTCCCCATAGACTTCTATGGGAGAAAAACGCCACGATTTTTTACACAAAAATCGCCATTGGCTCAACATGCTGCGATTTTGGAAAACCGCCAAGGAGCTAAAAAAACGTCAAAAATCTGTGAAAAGAAACCCCAAAAGGATTAAAAAAGCCAAAGAGAAAAACCCCAAGTGGAATAAGAATTTTGCGATTTCTCATTGATTTACAGCTAACATCTGGCCGCAGCCGAAAAAACGCCATGGGGCAGAATTGGCGTTTAACCCCTTAAGGACCAAGGACGTACCAGTACGTCCTTGGTCCTGCTCTCCTGATATAACGCGGGGTTACACAGTAACCCCGCGTGATATCACGGCGGGCCCGGCGTCATAGTGAAGCCGGGACCCGCCTCTAATAGCGCGCAGCGCCGATCGCCGCACGCTATTAACCCTTTAGGCCGCGCGGCTAAAAGCGAAAGTTGCCTGCTAGCTCAGTGGGCTGTTTGGGATAGCCGCGGCGAAATCGCGGCATCACCGAACAGCTGACAGGACAGCGGGAGGGCCCCCTACCTGCCTCCTCGTTGTCACGATCGCCGAATGACTGCTCAGTGCCTGAGATCCAGCGCATGAGCAGTCATGCGTCAGAATCGTTGATCACTGGTTTCCTATGAGAAACCAGTGACTCATGATGGAGATCAGTGGTGTGCAGTGTTATAGGTCCCTATGGGACCTATAACACTGCAAAAAAAAGTGAATAAAGATCATTTAACTCCTCCCCTATTAAAAGTTTGAATCACCCCCCCCTTTACCAATAAAAAAAAACAGTGTAAATAAAAATAAACATATATGGTATCACCGCAGCTGCGGACATGTCCCGAATTATAAAAATGATATCATTGAATTAAACCGCTCGTCTCTAGCAATGCGTGCGCGCAAAAAAATTCCAAAGTCCAAAATAGTGCATTTTGGTCACTTTTTTATATAATTTAAAAATGAATAAAAAGCCACCATTAAGTCCTATCAAATGCAAAAATGGTACCGTTTAAAAACTTCAGATCACGGCGCAAAAAATGAGCCCGTCGATACCGCCCGATCATACACTGAAAAATAAAAAAGTTATAGGGGATCAGAAGATGACAATTTTAAACACGTATTAATTTTTCCTGCATGTAGTTAGGATTTTTTTCCGGAAGTCCGACAAAATCAAACCTATATAAGTAGGGTATCATTTTAATCGTATGGACCTACAGAATAAAGATAAGGTGTCATTTTTACCGAAAAATTTACTACGTAGAAACGGAAGCCCCCAAAAGTTACAAAACGGTGTTTTTTTTTTCTTTCAATTTTGTCACACAATGATTTTTTCTTTTTTTTTTCGATTTCACCGTAGATTTTTGGGCTAAAATGACTGACGTCATTACAAAGTAGAACTTGGCTGGCGCAAAAAATAAGCATCATATGGATTTTTAGGTGCAAAATTGAAAGAGTTATGATTTTTTTAAAGGCAAGGAGCAAAAAACGAAAATATGCAAAAACGGAAAAACCCCTTAAGGGGTTAAAATTTTAAAAAATAAAAATAAAAAACAAGTAGAAACTTAGCCTCGGGCTGGTTTATACTTGCACCACCATTTACGAACGGTATGTTTGTGCA